>NW_025849405.1:92709-109814 GCF_002878395.1 Capsicum annuum
CATGGTTTGAAATACTCGTCACGGCCAGGCCCTGGTTTGGGTTGTGACAAACTTGGTATCAAAGCACGGTTCATGGTCCCAGGGTGTTTGCGAAATCGCGTTGGGTAGAATCTTGTTTATGGGTGTGTAGCGTGCCACACTTATAAGTAGGAGGCTACTAGGAATTTAGAAATGTCTCTCTTTCTTCAAGTTCTAGTTCGTGTAATAGAGTTGGAATGTTCCTCTTTTATACTCAAATTCATGCTATGGTGTCACCCATACGAAAGTAACAGTCATCCCAATTCTTTCCTTACTCAGATGTTCTCAGACCCATCACATTACTGGGGTGATTCAAGTGCAGAAGTTTAGAGTCTAAATGGTATTGTACCTTTGGATCGCGTCATATAAGATCTCAAAATTGTGCAAGGTTTTTAGAAGAGTCCGTTATTGCTTCATAGTGTATAGTTTCTAGTGTGAACCTTGATGTTGACGAAATCATGCTTTTCAACCTTTTGTATTGAGTATATTCGGCCCTTTTCCAAAATTTATGTTATAGATGTCATGCTTAAGGGAAAAGATGTGTAGTAGGAGTGTTGAAATTGTATTTCCACCCAAATAGTAGTATAAGTTAAAGTGTTAGTGTCATGACCTGTTGGTAGCTAGTAGCGTTTGTGGATTGTATCATAATCTGTGGGGGAAATATTTGACTCAGATTTTTATCTATACAAAGTAAGATGTGTATTCTCAGATTATGGAATATTGTGTGACAACTTCTATCTTTTGAAAATATTTTATCATTGTGTTGATGAAACTAAAAACTCTAGTGAAGCCGTCTGGGGCTCTTTCGATTCACTAGCATAGTTGACTTGTCATTCATCCTATTTTCTTGTTCAAAATACAAAACCAAAGTCTAGTGAAGCCGTGTGAGGCCTATTTTGATTCACTAGCAACTTGTTGTCCAACTTATTGTTCTTTCATTGGTTTAATGTATGTATGGTTGAATCTGTTTGCGTGAGATAGAGTTGGTAATGAAATGATTCGTCCTTGTTTGTTATTAGTAGAAGGTAGAGAAGGATTTTTTGGTCAGGGTGATTTGTTGGTTGCTTGGATGTGAAAATGGCTATATTAGCGAGAAAGTTATGATTATAGACTCATGGTTGTTTGAGGAATTTGAAGGCAGTCTAAATGTATAATTGAGTGAGTAAGTATGACGTGAGAAATCCATAAAAGTAGAAAAGATTGTATGGGGTTATAATATAAGATTAAGGTTGATCATGTCGATTATGTGACCTTACCCCTTGACCTTCTTTTATTGGTAGTTATAAAATAGTACTACTTATGAGAAGGTATCTAGCAGATTTTGAAGTATTTGGGATAGAATCTTCCAATTTGATGGATTAGTATATTTATATTATGTTGCATTCTTCATTGGTGGTAAACGATTGTTACTAAACTATAGGCTTGAATTTAAATGGTTTTGTTGTAAATAGTGGCAAAAGTTTGATAATCCATGTTTTGTGGGATTAAATTAGTAGGCTTGAGGTGCTGAAATAGTACATGCTAATGCATCATGATAAGGAAAAAAAAAGTTAGGTCATGATCGATTATTATGGTTATGAAGTTCTAGTACACTAGTGTTTCGTGATATTTATTTATAGTTTCCAAGAGAAAATTTTGTGCAAAGTTGGGTTGTAAATCATACATAGCACTAGACAATAAGTTTGAACAGTTGAAGTTCATAAAGGTGGATATGATTATTTCTTGATCAATGATGTTAGTTATATGAAAGTGATCTAATAGGCTTGAGCGGTGTATGAAATGGCTTAAGTTTAAATTGATTCATAATGAAGTATAATGTTGTAGGTATGGTGTAGAAGTATGCCAAGGTGATATGAGGTTGCAGCATATTTTTCTTAGACTATTACATAATTTGTGTGGCTAGTGGTACCATTGAATTGTTAAGTGGAGAAAGACTAGTTAGATGGTATATGGTGATCTAAATAGCCATGTTAAGTGTTAGAATCTAAGTTTGAGTTTTGAAGGTTAAACCGATATAAATAAGTGTGCAAGCATTATACTATGACTATTGGTGGCTATGGAAAGATAGAGTGTATCCCAGAAGGTAGTCATTCGGGTTAAGTCTACGATATGTATGTATTGTCATTTTTTTTCTTTCAGACCCTAGAGTGCAGTAAGTGTAGTTCAGTTAGAATCTTTTAATGGATCTCCCAAACTCTAGATGATGACTTGAAGATAAGGGGGAGATGATAGAATGAATAACCAAGTAAGGCTCTCAGATTCTAGTAGTGACGCAGTATGATTTAGAACATTAGAAAGTGAGGGTGAATCTCAACCCATTCCTACCGCAGTATATTTTTGTTATCTGGATGGTTACTCATGCCTTACGATTCAGTTCCGTGATAATAGTTCATGATTCCGGTATATGATAGAGAGTCGTTTACTCTTCCAGTTCTAAGATAATGAGTTCTAGTTCATTCAAGTATTTAGAATCACATTCCTTATGTTATGAACTCTAGTTGAGGTCATGCAACTCATTATGCATGTACTCACTCTTTATAGTGTGTTCAGTCCCGTATAAAGATCTTTTCACGCTTGAGGGTCTTATGTTTTTTCCTTTTAGTGACCCTTTCTATTCAATGATAGTGGTGATGATGTAAATGTTCTTGTTGATGGCTGATCATAGTATGCTTGGTTAGATAAGGCCATAAGTATGATGTAAGATTTGGGACTAAGTTTGATACATGTGATGGTTAGTGGAAAAGTTTGTGTGCGTATGTCTTAGAGTAGCGCGTGGGAGTTATAAAGACAATAGTTTAGAAACTATGTGAAGTATGTATTTATGGGTGGTTTCCTTGAAGTTAACATGTGGTTATAAATTAGTCTTGAATGATATTTTGGGATTGTAGTGGAAGGTCGCAATATGCATTAGCGACTTCATATTAAGAGTTCGGAGTAGTCATTGAAGTGGTAAGGCATGTTATACTTAGGATATGATATTTAAAGGAGAAATAGAAGGTGGAATCATATGGTTTAGAATAATAGCGTGGTCTAGCATGTTGGTTTTTTTTGTGACTTAGAGTTAGGCTTGATCACGGCGAAGGGATTAAGTTATTTCCGACATTTGTAGAAAGATTTGTCAATGCTCATATGAGAATTTTAAGCTGAGTTGAATGAATATGATATTTATAGGGAATAGTATAGTTGAGGGATATTCGAGAATTACGCTAAGCCTGAGAGTAAGAAGTTGTATTGCCAAAGATCTGAAAAATCTATCCTAATTTAGGAGTTATATGTCTATATTCCAGACTGTAGAGTAGTGTCAATGTTGTGATTTCCTCAGTTGGATGTCTTGTGTAATCCGTACCCAAGATGCATGGCTCCCTATTACTGCTAGAGTTTCCTTAGAGAAAGTGTTGAACAGAATACTCCAGTTAAGTATGAGGGTGTAATATAATTCAGTCTGCATGGCCAATAGTCAGTTTAGCAGTCAGATTCGCATGACTTGTTTTCTCGTCTTTGCACTTATTCATGCTACTCTAAATCTCAGACATGCTACTATTCTAAGATAGAGTATACCAGTAGCTACGAGTATAGCCTACTTTATGCATCATGCATTAAATTCAGATTCCAAATGTTCAGTTATGATTCAATTCGTAGGTGCCCTGTGCGTCACCTCAGTTTTCCGAGTATCTTAGTGAATTGAACAATCATAGAGGGACATAAGGTCCCAAGGGGAAAATACCCCATTCATCTGCATGCATAGATTCTTATTACAAACTCCGCACCAGTTGTCATTGTGTATTCAGTCATACGTTCAAACATCAATTCAGTCAGATATGCATTTATTAGATATGCATGTTCAATAGAAAAAGTTCAGGTTATTAGTGTATTTAGTCCTGTGTTCATGAGAACAACTCAGTAACAAATCCATGCATCAGGTATGCATGTTCATTATGAGAATTCAGCTTATGAGTAGCTTCAGTCGTGTATTCCATGCATCAGATATGCATGTCCGGTATAAGAATTCAGAATATCTATAGTTCTATCCATAAGGTCATGTTTCGAATCAGTTTATTCTTTATTAGAGTACATGACGTGTTCGCGTTATTCAATATTTGTAAGCGTCAATATGTTCTTACCCATCATTCGAGAATGAATGATCTCAAGGAGAGATAATGTAACACCCTGCATTTTGGGCTAGAATAAAAACCATGATTTCGACCATAAATCCTATGCCAATATGGAATGTTAATTAATTGTGTAGTATGTGAATCCATTCAAGCTTGAATTTAGACCATAGATGTCCTTCAACTCAAGGGCAAGTTGAAACTATTCCGATCTACTAAGTTTTAGTGGATATTGTAATTTGTGTCAGCTTCCATCGACCATAACTCTCTGTATGTGTCAGCTTCCACCGACCATAACACTCTCTATATGTCGAATTAGAGAGTCTAGAATGTGTCAAATGATAGTTCTTCGAGTTAGCTTTCCAATGATACCCATTTTGCTAAAATCCGACACCCGAGTAAGAAATTATGGCCTTTCAAAGTAGTAGGCGGCGCCTATGTAAACATAGGTGATAGCATAGGCACCGCCTATGTAAAGGTTTCAAGTGACTTAAACACTTCATTTTTGGGGTAAAATGGTCCTTTTCCACCCTTATTTCTCCATAAACATGAAATTCAGTTCCCAAAGACCCGAAAATACACCTTCATTCATCCAAATTGTTCAAGCACTCTCTCTAGGGTTTCAAAATAAAAACCCAAATAGTTCAAGATTCAACGATGGGTTTTCAAAACAAATTGAAGATTTGGAATGCCTGCAATGCAGGCTTTAAGAAGAACCTATCATATTCGCATATAGAGGTAGTTTTTATGAACATGCATTCTTTTAAATGGGGGTTTTCAATCAAATGCTAATAACTTGATTTCAATATGATTTATAAGTCATTTTTCTTTATGTCATGGGAATTGTTTTCCTATATACTTCAATGGTTGAAACCATGCATATATGATTTGAGATTTTCCATGAAATTTTGATAAATATGAATGATTAATTGCTTTCAAATTCCTATGATAATGTCTTGATACCCCATATCATATTGTGATCAACAAAAAGAGAGCATGAATTTGATATAAATATTGTTCACCACTTGTAAATGATGAAGCACCTTGGTTTTTACATGGTTATGCATATGTGGAAGTGATATTGAGGACTTCCAAGTCGGGTTTGACGATACCCTACAAAACATGATATGTGATTGAATCAGATGAAATTTGAATACATTGATTTTACATGAGAAATATGGATGCCCGAAGATGGCATTTGTGATGTAAGGGCTCATCGCTAGAAAATGTGTTTGTCGACACGGAATATTGGTACCAGGCTAAGTGACCTTGTGTACTTGACTTTATGTCATTCCCAAATTGGGACTATAGGTAAGAACCTAGGCTAAGTGGTCTTGGGCACTACCATTCGGTCGAGACACCATGCTATGTGATCTTGTGTGTCTCTCCCTCACTTATACTCTAATCTCGGCAGCAACCGAGCTTAGACAATTGGTGTAAATTATGTAGAGTATTCCACCTAGCTTAGTTACATTTCATTGGTGTTGAGAAACTATTGCATTATGCCCATGTGTTTTCAAATGATTTGATACGAAATTGTTGTATAATGGCTCTCAACTATATTTTGTAAGAATATTATGTTTTGTTTTGATATCTCTGCGTGCTAGTACATTTTTGATGACCCCCTCCCCACTCCAACCTCTCAGGTTCAGAGGCCCAGTCTAGGGGTCAAAAGAATAAGTAGATCACTCAGACCGAGTTGCAGAGACAAGTGGTGAGCCTTCTATGTTTTGGAAGGTCTTATGTCCTGCAGTCCTTTTATCTTATATTCAGTTTTGGGGTCTATTGGGGGCCTTGTCCCAGTTTATATACGATTACTTGACTTAGTCATTTGTAAGAGATTTTCGTAGAAAGTTGTTTAGAGGTTGATTGATATTGGGGGAAACTTTATTTCTCCGTTATTATTTCTTTTCATATTTATTACCAGGTTTCAGAATTATTGTGTTTCATCCACATTACTTTGATCATATGAATTAGGTGCATGATTACCAGATAGATAGGGGTGTTTCGGGACTCCATGGTTCGAAATGCTCGTCACGGCTGGCCCTGGTTTGGGTTGTGACAATAGGACATTCCTTAAGCTTGAGTTCTAGTTCGGCTATCCTCAACATAACCCTATGGTTAGTTTAGTATTTGTTATTATTAGATGATAAACTTAGATGATATTTGGTAAACTCAGGGCTAGAAATCAAAGAACTCCAAGATTTTAAAACAAACTTGAATCGCAAGAGAGATTTAACGGGAATCCTTCAGAGAAAATCAGGGCTCAAGTATTTTAGTGAAGTTGGGTTAAATCCTGCAGAGGTATAGGTCCTGGTTTTTTACACCTTTCTTGAGCCGGGTATTTTCCACGTAAAAACACTGTGTTCAGTTTACTTCTGTAAACCATGTTTACTTACTTCTTCCACATATAGGCAATTAGTAGGAAACGTACTGTAATAAGTGGTATCAGAGCGATGTTCTCTTAAATAAGGCTAGCACCTAAGAAAAGGATCAACATGATGAATTCCGCACCTCCTACTGGTCACAGTGAGGGTCAGTCAACCAATAGAGTTCCACTCTTTGATGGTTCTCATTTTATCTGGTGGAAAACAAGGATGAAGATGTTCATTTAAGGTGAATACTATGAATTATGGGACAGGATTACTAATGGTCCCACTATTCCAATGAAGACTGTTGATGGAGTACACGTCAAGAAAGTAAGGAGTGAATTTACTCCTGGTGACCTGTTGGCTTTAAAGAAAAATGCGAAGGCCATAAACATCTTGGTGTGTGGTCTAGGACCAGCTGAATATAACAGGATATCCACCTGTACTATGGCTAAGCAAATTTGAGATGCACTGGTAAATGCTCATGAAGGTACCTCCCAAGTAAGAAAATTTAGAATTGCTCTCCTGTTTACTGAATATGAGGCATTCAAAATAAAGGAAAATGAAACACTTCATGAGATGATGACAAGGCATACCACTTTAACAAACGAGTTAACTTCATTAGGAAAAGTCATTTCTGAGGAAGAACAAGTTTAAAAGGTACTGAGGGTGTTACCTAAATCAAAATGGAATGTTAAGGTGACTGCAATTAGGGAGGCAAATAAAGAGCTTGAAGGGTTGACCCTGGATGAACTTGTAGGAAACTTAAGGACCTATTAAATAGAAATTGATGGAATCAAAGAACAAGCAGCCCCTGAGAAGATCTTATCTTTAAAAGCTTTTGATAGTGATGATGAATTTGAACTTGATAAGGAGTAAGTTGCCTTCATAACTAAGAATTTCAGCAAGTTCTTCAGAAGAAGAAGGGAACAGGTACCAAGAAGCGTTCAAATTATAATCAAAATGGATTCTACAAGTGTGTAAAGACTGATCATCAGATCAGAGAATGTCCTCTATGGGAAATAGAATGGAGAAAGGAAACGTCTGAAAAGGAAAAAAAAGAAAGGGCCAAAAGAAAGGAAAAAGAAGAACATGCCATGATAGCTGCATCTGACTCTAATGATGATGAAGTTGATGAGACAACATTTATGTCTTTTAGAGATTCAGACATTGAGGAAGAAGATGATGCTCCTGAGGTAAGTTTACTTGAACTCAAAGAAAAACTGCATCTGTTTTCTAAATCTAGACTTGTTTCCTTGATGAGTGATTCAATTGACAGTCTCCAAGAATTAACTTATGATAGGGATGAACTGTTCAACAGCCTTGCAAGTCTTAAATTTTATTTCATTGATCTGAAAGTTTGCAAACATTCTGTTGAAAAAAGAAAATTGCACTCTAAAGAACCAAGTCAGATTGCTAGAGTCTTCAAATAATGATCTTAAGTCTGATGTTCTTAAATTAACACACACTGAAAATGGTAAAAAGGCCATGTGTAAAGAACAAGAAAAGGCTGAACTTGAGTTAACTAAGTACAAACAAGAATGTCATAATTTGACTAAAAAATGAATAAGCTAAGTCAAGAAGTTGCCAAGTTAAAGTTGGATTTGGAAAGAGCTAACAGATGGACAAATTCTTCAAGAATTGTTCATCAGTTGAGTGAAAGAAATCATAATGAAAAGGCAGGTTTAGGTTTTTTTAAAAAAGCTGATAATCTGCAAGATCTATGCTATATCTGTGGTAATCTTGGATATCCTACTACTGAATGTCCGGTTGTTGCAACCAGCAACATTAGAAGCCATAATCTGGCAAACAAAAATTAATCAGTCCAATAATACAAGCACTAAAATTGGTTAGAGAAACAGGTCAGGTTACGTGTTTCCTGCATGGACTAGAAGGAATTTAATTCATCTTTTTACCAACAAAATATGGCCCAAGCTAGTCTGGGTTCTTAAATCTAACCATTGATTTCTCTTGCAGGAGATGATCAAGGGAACCAAAAAACACTAGTACTTAGATAGTGCATGCCCAAGACATATAACTAGCGACAAGAAAAAGTTCCTTTCACTCTCCTAAATAGATAGAGGGGGAGTTTTTTTTGGAAACGGAAAGAAGGGAATCATCACTGGAGTGGGGAAAATTGGCACATTAAATTCAAAAGCTGTGGAAGATATGTATCTTGTGCAAGGATTAAAGCATAACCTGCTGAGCATCTCACAATTATGTGACAAAGGTAATAAAGTAATTTTTACTTCTACCAGGGTTAAAGTCAAAAGGATGGATACCAAAGAAATTGTGCTTACTGCAAGGAGATATAAAAACGTGTAAAAAGCAGACCTAATGGCAATACCTAGACCTGAGTTGACTTGTCTAAGTGCAATAGAAACCGATCCCCTCCTTTGGCACCGAAGACTTGGACATGTAAGTCTAAAACGACTAAACATACTTTCTTCCAAAGACATGGTATTGGGGTTACCTAAAACCAAGTTTAAGGAAAAAAAGTTATTTAGTTCATGTGTAAGGGGGAAGCAGGTAAGATCTTCATTTAAGTCAAAGAATCATGTTACTACTACCTAGTGTCTTGAACTGGTCCATATCGACTTGTGTGGACCAATGAGACAACAAAGCAGAGGTGGATAAAGGTATGTTTTTGTAATTGTTGATGATTATTATAGGTTCACTTGGACTTTGTTTATAGCCTCTAAAGAAGATGCCTTTGATGTCTTTGGAATTTTCATCAAGAAAATGGAAAAGAAATTGAGCACTTCAATAGTTTCCATAAGGTCTGACCGTGGAATAGAATTTGAGAATGCAAAATTTTGGGATTTCTGTTCATCACAAGGAATAGACCATAAATTCTCAGCTCCTAGAACACCACAACAAAATGGAGTGGTGGAGAGGAAAAATAGAAACTTTGAAGATATGGCTAGAACAATGATGTTTGCAGCAAATGTTGCCAAAAACCTATGGGCTGAGGTAATGAGTACTGCAGCATATATTATGAACAGGTGCATGATCAAAAAAATATTAGACAAGACTCCCTATGAGTTACTAAAAGGTAGAAAGCCTAACATTTCTCACTTTAGAACTTTTGGCTGCAAATGTTTCATACACAATAATGGTAAGGATAATCTTGGAAAATTTGATGCCAAAAGTGATGACAAGATCTTCTTAGATTATTCACCATATAGTAAATCCTATAGGGTTTTGAATAACAAATCCAACTATGTTGAAGAAAGCATGCATGTGTCGTTTGATGAATTCTGTGATAAGACTAACCTGTAGAAAGGAAGCGATACTGAGGAACAGGTTGTAGAACTTGTTCCAGCGACTGAAACAGTCAAACCTGGAGGCATTTTCACAGGGGGAACTAAAGCTAAAGATACAGTGATAAGGGGAACTGAGACATCAACTGACTCTCATCAAAACATCAGCAGTGATTGTAGCAGCTCACTTGGCTTGATCCCAAAAGGATTCATATATCAAGGCTCACAACCCATTGAAAATATACTTGCTGATCTCAATTATGGTATCAGCACAAGATCTGGACTAAGAAGTATGTGTGCATTCAAGGCATTTCTATCAGAGACAGAGACAAATAAGGTAACTGAGGCATTTCTTGATGTTGATTGGATCATAGCTATACAGGATGAATTAAACCACTTTGAGAGAATCAAAGTATGTTACTTAGTTCCTCTTCCAAAAGAAAGATCAGTAATTGGGACTAAGTGGGTGTACAGAAATAATGTTGATGAGCATGGAGCAGTCACAAGAAACAAGGCAAGACTGGTGGTTCAAGGATACATTCAGAAGAAGGAATTGACTTTGATGTGAGCTTAGCTCCGGTAGCCAGACTTGAAGCTATAAGACTACTTGTTTCCTTTGCTTCTTACATGGAGTTTATTTTGTATCATTTGGATGTGAAGAGTGCATTTTTGAATGGAATTCTCAAGGAATAAGTATATGTTAAGCAACCCCCAGGATTTGAAAGCAAGGAGTTTCCAGACTATGCCTACAAGATGGACAAAGCTAAGCAAGGAGTTTCCAGACTATGCCTACAAGATGGACAAAGCTTTGTATGGATTGAAACAAGCTCTAAGATCTTAGTATGAAAGACTGTCCAAATTTTTATTGGAAGATAGACATGCTAGAGGTAAAACTAACAATAACCTTTTCTTGAAAACTAATGGGAAGGATTTGTTAGTTGTGCAGGTGTATGTGGATGATATTATTTTTGGCTCAACAAATATGCTTATGACTCATGAGTTTGTCAAACTCATGAGTTGTGAATTTGAGATGAGCATGATGGGAGAGCTAAATTACTTTTTAGGCTTGCAAATAAAGTAGTCATCCTCGGGAACAATGATTCACCAATAGAATTATATCAAAGAGCTTCTCAAGAAATTCTCCATGGAAGAGGCAAAAGAGATAAGTACTCCTATTGCTACTACCACAAAGCTAAACTTGGATGAAACAGGTTTAGATGTAGAGCAAATGATGTATCGAGGTATGATAAGGTCATTATTGTACCTCACAGCAAGCAGGCCTGACATTGTGTTTAGTGTAGGGCTATGTGCAAGGTTTCAAGTTAATCCAAAAGAATCACATTTAATATCTGTAAAAAGAATCTTCAGATACTTAAAAGGAACCAGTGATCTTGGCTAGTGGTATCCCAACAGTAGTAAATTTAACTTGGTAGGATACTCTGATGCTGATTATGCAGGATATCTGGTAGACAAGAAAATCACTATAGGTATGGGACATTTCTTGGGATCATGTTTGATTACTCAGTCCATAAAGAAGCAAAATTCAGTAGCCTTGTCTACTGTTGAGGCTGAGTATGTTCCTGCTGGGTCATGCTATTCCCAGTTATTGTGAATCAAACAACAACTCATAGATTTTGGGTTAGATGTAGCTTGTGTTCCCCTTTAATATGATAACACAAGTTCCATACACATAGCCAAAAATCCTATCCAACATAAGAGAACTAAGCATATTGATATTCCCCATCACTTACTTAGAGATAATGTTGAAAAAGGCAATATATCAATTATGTTTTGTTCAACTTAGGAACAAATTGCTGACATATTTACTAAGGCTTTGAGTAGAGAACACTTTGAAAAAAATAGGTTAGCATTGAGGATGATTAAAATTGTATAAATCTCCCTCAATAATTGACTAGAATATGTTATCCCTTAGTGAGTGTTGATTAATTCAGTCTTATACATTTAGTTGTGTATCCTAATTCCAAGATTTTAAAGCATGGTGGTATAATTATGTGTTGTTTTTTGCATATCGACAGGATCATTTAGGCATAAGTGGTCATGGACTAATCAGAACACAAGGTATAATTATTGTTTTCCAAAGTAGCATTAAGAGAAACAAGTTATCTACATGTTTCACTCTGTCATGATTATAACCGGCAAAATCCAATAGTCTTCTTCTTCATAAGGATGGCTGACCTTTCCCTCCAGTACAGAACCTCTACATCAACTCGCTTCATTGTATCACAGTCTCTTCACGTTTCAACTTTCTTATCACTCATCTTAAATACGCACCTCTTTTCTCTTCCATCTTCACTTCTTTCTCAACCTCTGAAAATCCAATAAGTTATGGCGTCTTCCTCATCCACTCCTTCCTCCACAAAATCTGAAACAACACTTTCAACCTAAATTATTCTTCATCCAAACATTACTTTACCTTCCCTTATCCAACCCAAATCCCTATCAAGTTATCTGATTTTCCATTGTTTAAACCTCCACCACAACCACCCTTTAACTCCTTTTTCAAACCCTGTCTTTTTACAAAACCCTTACCATTACCTGTGCTTCCTGTTCAGATCCTTGATCGCGATGACATTTCCATTGCTGATCTTCTCCCTAGATAGTCATGCTCAAATCTGAAAAGAAAACCATTTTCTGTCCTCATTGATATTGACATTGATACTCAGGTAAAATCTTCTCCTATCATCCATTTATCCTGAACTCCACATACTCGGGGACGAAAAGAAAGAGAAGATGCTTCTTCGAAAGAGGCACTTAAGGAAAGTAAAAAGAAATGAGTAGTGTCTACTGCTTCTACTCCCCTACGTGAGCCCTCTCCTGATATTCTCCTCCGCTCCAAAAGAAGCAAGAATATCATAGGAAAACCCTTAAATTCCTTCTCCTCTCCCAAACCCTCATCATCCTCAAAATCTATTGTCAAAGTCACTACTAGTCAAGGGTCCACCTCCTCTAAAGTTTCTCCAAAATCAACTTCCCATCCCAAGAAACAAGTTCCACATCCTGGTTCTTCTGATCCATCTGACTAAGATTCAGTCTATCTTCCTGATACTCCTTATGTTCCTCCTACTTCCATTGACTCTGATGATGATATTCATGTTGATACTGGTGCTGATAAAACTTCTCAGTCAGACCATGTTCTTATAACGCCCCAAAATCGGGTCTCGAGACATCACATGGTGCTTAGGATCACAAGTGACCCCAAGCTAACCCTTCTACTGGCATAACTAATAAGCAATTGAACAAAAAGTATAAATCTATACAAATCTGCGGAAAATAACTCTTTTCTGAATATGATAGATACAAAACTAAATTTATAAGATTACAACTCTACTTTTAGAACCAAAACTGAAACGGAATACATGAACTTCTACTGACTGTGTATGAAGCCTCTACTAGTACTGACTATAGATAGCTGGGTCATGACTCCCAACTATCCCAACTCAATATGGATGGATAAAGAAAATACAACACTTCTCGAACTGTATAACTAAATCAAGCCCCTGAATCAAAAGGACTCATCACCTACTGAATGGATGCTGCGAACTGACTGGATCTGAAGATGTAAACTATACCTTGTACCTACATTCCGAGAAAATATAGCCCACAAACGACTATGTGGGTCAGTACCATGGAAACATACCGAGCATATGGGGGTGCAATACATCTATAAAATAATATCTTAATATCATCACAGTTTATAAAATTATGCATGCTGATATAAATAACTCACTTAGCTCGAAGTAAAATCATCATAATCATAAGAGAGTAAAATATATCAGGTGAAACATGTGAGTCATCATAATAAATCTCAAGTCAGTTACATCTCGATTCCAAATCATCAAAGCAATCAAATCTCATAACAATTCTCTTTGGAATATATGTTTATTAAATCTTTTGAAAACAATGACTTTCTCAAGCTCAGTCTTTCAAACAAATATGTTTTCATCTCAGATAGAAGAATAAGACTTTTCATATTAGATAGGAGAACACACACATACACATTGGGAGATCTCATAACCGACATAAACCATGGGAGCCACATAGAGTCCAACGTACAACCCACGTTGGGGAGAACCGTCCTATCCTTGCCATCGGAGTAGGACTATAAGTATCAATTACAAAAACTAGTAATCACTATATATAATCAGCCTCAATTTCGGTTCCTATGGGGGCACGTAGTTCTAGAGAAGTACCAACAAAGCTATACCTCCCACTCGGTGCTAAAGACTACTCCCGGACTTAGATCAGATCTTTTCAAAGAAAATCCACCACAAAATAATTCAGCAATTCACAACGGGAGCCATCATGCTACCCCTTTTTCAGAATAAATCAAAATGTGGATTTATTTTCTCATTCGAGTTCAAATATAACTCTTTCAAGACCAAAAGGTCAAGTCATTCAAATATCAAGGTGTGCATAACACATTACTTTCACAAAAATCATAATTCTCAAATAGGGTTCAAAATCCATATATTAATACTTGAGCAAAATATTTCAAGATTCACACTTTATGTAGCAAACATATATAATTCATATGAAAATCTGGAGATTCAACTTCAAACGTGATATTAACTTCAAAACTCAAGGAATTTATCTTCAGGGCATCATAAAAATATAATAGTCTTTTGAACAAGAACGTAGGATAATAGTTTCTATCTCAAATTCATATCAAAGCTTGTAAAGTCATATATCTTTGTAAAATAATACAAATTTTGGGCACAAGAATGAAAGGATGTTCTTGTTGAAAACCCCACATACCTTAAACTTGAAGCTTTGAATGAACTCTTGACCTTGGGACTCTATTCGTGAAAATAATAAGTGTTTCTTATAGCCCTCAGAATGGGGATTCCAAATCTTGAAGAATTATTAAAAACTCATGGTTGAATCTTGAGATATTTGAATTTTTAGGTTGAAACACTAATGAATGTTCTTGGTGTTATGGGAGTTTAATCCCGCATTATAGACATATGTAGTGGTGTTTTTGGCACTTAGAAGTGAGCTATGCGGCGCATTGCTTACTGCACACATTTAAGTATGCGCTGCATTGCTTATTGCACACATTTAAGTATGCGCCGCATTGCTTATCGCACACATTTAAGTATGTGGCACAGTGCTTATCGCACACATTTAAGTATGCGCCACAATTCTTATCGCACACCTATTCTAGTAGCCATGTGCGATTGGTTAGGCGACGCACTCTACTTCGCAAACCCATAACTCCTTGTTCGGGTGTCGGATTTTGATGAAATCGGTATGGTTGGAAAGACAATTAAATTATATAAAATTTTATAGGTCTTGGGATGAAATATTCCATGTATATTAAGAGATATTAATGTTTGAAGTTGACCCTTGTAGAATCGAATGTCAAACTTTGGATGAATCAATTGGTCTTTGCTCAACCATGTTCTAGGTCATTGCTATAATCATTTTCCACCTCTAACTACTCCATAGACAAGGATAATGATCATGTAACTTGTATTCATGTGAGAATCACTTGGAATCGAGCTTAGACGCGCAGGAACGACAGTTAGAATTCTAGCACGAAAATATGGGGTATTACATTATATCCCCCTTGGGAACATTCATCCTCAAATGTGGATAATTAACCTGAAACATAGAGGAATATTAGTCTTCAAGCTATCATGTGTAACTGATAGAACTGAATCACTGGATCTCAAGAATAATGAGCTACTGAACTGGTCTACAAGTGCATGAATCCTTATGAAAAATAACTATATGGCTAAGATAGAAACGAGAGTGTCAACTTATGAGTAACCGTTACTTTGTAATGGATATGATCTCATGAGAAAGGATAAGAGGTTTACGACATGAAAACTCGGGGTATTACAACATCCCCCTCTTGGGATCGTTCGTCCCCAAATGATAATAATTTGATGAAAATACTAGGAATAGACTGTGATACTACACAGGATACTTACGAACTGAATAATGACTTATATTTGAAACTGAAACTGATGCATGAACTGAGCTGAATTCATAATTTAATTGGACACAAATACATTGCCTCTTGGAATGTACATACGTATAAGACTTCGGATAGTAAGACTAGCTGGAAAATTAAGAATCTATAGGAGCTTATCTCCTTACTTTCTAAACTAGATTACAGGCTATATGGACTGGATCATACTGACTATCCATACTTAAATGGAGTATTTCTTTAGCACTTTTCTATGAAATTCTATTGACATTAGGGAGCAAAGAATTTTGGGCATGCTTTTAACAAGACACTTGACTAAGGAATTACAACATTGATATAACTCTATAGCATGGAATATAATTATATAACTCATAAACTAGGATAGGATTGCTAGGATGTAGGCAACGCAACTTCTTACTTTCAAGCTTAGCATCACTTCTCAAATGCTCTCTTAACTATACTATTCCCCTTAAATAGAATACTCATTTGACTCAACTTATAATTCTCATATTAGCACTGTGAAATCTTTCTACTATGGTCTAAACTAAACTAAGTTCTCTCACCATGATCAAGCCTAACACTAAATCACAAGATACAATATGCCAAACCACAATACTAGTCTAAACCATAAGGTTCAATATTCTATATCTTCTTAGAGCTCACACCCTAAGCATAACATGCCTTACCACTTTAATAACTAATTTAAAACTCTTGATATGGATTCACTAGTGCATATTACATACATCATCTTACATCCAACATGACATTCAAACCTATCATTAAAACCACATATAACTGTAAGGCAAATACCCCTAAAGGCATACTCCACATATTCTCGAGATTAAGCTATAATTTCATCATTCTAAGATCTACAAATAAATTCTAAACTCCCTATTAGAAGCATTATATGTTATATTTCATCAAATTCCCTCAAACAGAAAACTCTAAGCTCTTACATCGAACTTCAAGAACCTCCAAAGTTCACCATTAATTCTACAAATTTATTCAAGATTCCAAGTTTCTAGTTCAAGAACTCCAAGAACCATCATTCAAAGGCATGATTAACATATCAAAAAAGAGTATCGATCTAAAGTTCATCATTCAAGGTATGTGGAGTTTTTCAACAAGAACTATCTTTCGTTCTTGTGCCCAAAAGTAATTTTCTTTACAAAGGCATGATTTTTATTTGATTTTTACGAATTTGAAGTATAAACCTATATCGTGTGATGATTGTTATGAAATTTTGATGTTTATAACTTTGAAAGATGAAATTACATGTGTGGAGATATAAAGCATGAATCTTGGAAGATATTTATCATGATTTTGATATTTGAGTCGTGAATCCCCATTGGCAATTGTATTTTTTTGAGAAAGTGTGTGTTATAAGCAC
>NW_025849405.1:112814-122655 GCF_002878395.1 Capsicum annuum
ATCTTATTCAATCACATATCATATTCTATAGGGTATCGTCATACCCGACTTGCAAGTCATCAATATCACATTCACATATGCATAATCATGTAAAAACCAAGGTGCTTCATCATTTACAAGTGCTGAACAATATTTATTTCAAATTCATGCTCTCTTTTGTTGATCACAATACAATATGGAGTATCGAAACATTATCATGGGAATTTTTAAAACAATTTATCATTTCATATTTATCAAACTTCCTTGAAAAATCTCAAATCACATATGCATGGTTTCAAGCATTGAAGTATATAGGCAAACAACTCACATGACATAAAGAAAATGACTTAGAAATCATATTGAAATCAAGATATTAGCGTTTGATTGAAAACCCCCATTTAAAAGCATGCATGTTCATAAAAACTACACCCATGAGATTTTTGGATAACCCCACGTACCTTTATTTCCAAGGATAATATATGTTTCTTGAAGCTTGCGGGTTGGTGATTCCTCTAATAAATGACTGAGTCAAGTAACCATATATAAATTGGGACAAGGCCCCCAGTAGACCATAAAACTGAATATAAGATAAAAGGACTGTAGGACATAAGACCTTCCGAAACATAGAAGGCTCACCACTTGTCTCTATAGCTCTGTCTGAAAGACCTACTAATTCTCTTGACCCCTAGATTGGGCCTCTGAACCTGAGAGGTTGGAGAGGGGAGGGGGTCAGCACAAAAGTACTGGCACGCAGAGCTATCAAAACAAAACATAATATTTTTACAAAATATAGTTGAAAGCCATTATAAAGCAATTTCGTATCAAATCATTTGAAAGCACATGGGTGTAATTTAATAGTTTTTCTCAACAATAATGAAATGGAACTGAGCTAGTGGAATACCCTACATAATTTACACCAACTATCAAACCCCAATTGCTGCCGAGATTAGAGTACACGTGAGGGGAAGACACACAAGATCACACAGCATGGTGTCTATACCCAATGTTAGTGCCCAAGATCACTTAGCCCGAGCTCCTACCTATAGTCCCAATTTGGGAATGACATAAAGTCAATTACACAAGATCACTTAGCCTAGTACCGATATTCCGTGTCGGCAGACATGTTTTTCCAGCGATGAGCCTTTGTGTCTCAAAAGCCTTCTTCAGGCATCCACCTTTCTCATGTAAAATCAATGCATTCAAATTTTATATTATTCAATCACATATCATATTTTGTAGGGTATCGTCATACCCGACTTTCATGTCATCAATATCACATCAACATATGCATAATCATATAAAAACCAAGGTGCTTCATCATTTACAAGTGCTGAACAATATTTATTTCAAATTCATGCTCTCTTTTATTGATCACAATGCAATATGGAGTATCGAAACATTATCATGGGAATTTTGAAAATAATTTATCATTTCATATTTATCAAACTTCCATGCAAAATCTCAAATCACATATGCATGGTTTCAACCATTGAAGTATATATGCAAACAATTCCCATGGAATAAAGAAAATGACCTAGATATCATATTGAAAGCAAAATATTAGCATTTGATTGAAAACCCCCATTTAAAAGCATGCATGTTCATAAAAACTACACCCATGAGATTTTTGGATAACCCCACGTACCTCTATTTCCAAGGATAATAGATGTTTCTTTAAGCTTGCGGATTGGTGATTCCAAATTTGTAATTATGTTTGAAAACCTACTGTTGAATCGTGAACTATTTGGGTTATTATTTTTAAACCCTAAGGAGAATCTTGAGCACTTTTAATGAAAGAATATGTATTTTGGGGTCCTTGGAACTAGATCTCGTGTTTTACGGCTAAGTAAGGGTGGAAAAGGACCACTTTGTCCTCAACACGGAGTGTTTAAGTCACTATATTTCTTTACATAGGCGCCGCCCATCCCATTGCCTATGTTCACATAGGCGCCGCCTAGGCTATCGCCTATGTTTACATAGGCGCCACCTAGGCTATTGCCTTTGCTTTCCAGTGGCCATGGGCAATTGGTTAGGTGATGCTTATCACTTTGAAAGGCCATAACTTCTTGCTCGGGTGTCGGATTTTAGCCAAATTGGTATCGTTGGAAAGATAAATCGAATAACTATCATTTGACACATAGTATGTTTCCTAATTTGACTTATACAGAGAGTTATGGTCTATGGAAGCTGACACACTTTACAACATCCACTAAAATTTAGTCAATCGAAATAGTTTCAACTCGTCCTTGAGTTGAAGGACCTCTATGGTCAAAATTAAAGCTTGAGTGGATTCACATGCTACACAATAATTAACATGCCATATTGGCATAGGATTTTATGGCTTCGGGATTACCAACGTATTGAAATCATGGTCTATATTGTAGGCTGAATTGCGGAGCGTTGTAAATTCTCTCAAGGCTTCCTGTTACATCTCTCTTGTGATTCAGGTCTGTTTTAAAATCTTGGAGTTCTTTGATTTCTAGCCCTGAGTTTACCAAATATCATCTAAGTTTATCAGCTAATAATAACAAAGACTACACTAACCATAGCGTTATGTTGAGGATAGCCCAACCAGAACTCAGCCTTAAGGAATGTCCTATTATGGAGGAAACTAACTTGGATTATCACATGAAAAACTCCGGTATAGCTTGTGTTATTGAGGGTTCTGTCAATGGATTGATTTATCTTGTAATTGAGGCAAAGGAATTGTTCCTATGGAACCCAGCAATAAGATAGTATAAGAAGTGTCACACCCCTTTTTCAATTCCAAAGAATTTAAATTTTAAGTTCGAAAGGGTTTTTATTATTAAAGTGACAAAATGAAGTTAATTTGTTTCGAAAATGACATTTTACATTCAAAACTCAGAGTCGCCACTTGGCATAATCTGGTGTGCCAATTCACCATTGTAAAATCCTTTTCAAAACCATTTGATTCTTTAAACTGGTTTGCGAACAGAGATTTCGGCTAAGGAATTCTGTTGATCGAGGGGAAGGTGTTAGGCACTCCTCGATCCTGCGGTTTGACCACTGTCTCTTCGAGGAGCATATCGGATAATTTTGACACTACGAATATACAAATCGCATAAAACATGTAAAACAATCAAACAAATAAAAAAACAAAAAAACAAATCAAAAGTACAGTGTCCATTACAATTTATTCAGTCCAAAATAGAAAAATGCAAAAATAAATCCTGTCTAACCTACACTAATACTAACTACGCTCCCGTTCTTACCCGATTCCTCGGGCCTTCCTCACGGACGTCTTCCGCCAGCATAGTACGTCGGGGCATTCACCGGTGAATAAATACGTAGTGTCTCGGGCATTCCCCAACTAAATAAATACATTTAAATTAAACACGATAAACTAGAAACCAAATATTCACGTGTACATTAAACAATCAAAACATTTAATAAACACATCACTCCTAAATTTTGCCTACCCAAACTGACATTTGCCTATCCATTTCAACATATCATAATTCTATCACATTCCAACAATATTCATGCTCATTACGAATTAAACAAAACAACAATAAACAAAAGTTAATCTAAATTCAACTTTATATCAATTTCTCAATTCTATCCCCAAACCACCAATTTCAATTCTCAAACAAGATACCATTTCACCAACCATAATCAAGAAAACCAACCACGAGTCAAAATAAAAATGCATTCATCACCAACAAAGACCAAATAACATGCAATATTCAATCCAAAACCATATATAATAAAAATGAAATAAAAAAGAAAGAGAGCAGAATTGGACCTCAATTTGAAGCTTTCAAACTCAATGTTATTCGAATTAAGAGAGTCTGCACTCGAAAACCTCGAGCCAAACTTTAACACCAACAATCAACTCAACAATGAGAAATAATGACCCGTTCACCTTCACTTTTCACCAATACTGTTCACGCCGTTACTGTTCACGATATTACTATTCACCAACACTGTTTATGTCGGATTTCCATTGTCCAGACCCTTTTTCTCTCTCAATATTTTTCTCTCGCACGATTCTCTCTTTTTCTCCCTCAATTTTTTTGTTCTTGTTAGGAAGATGAGATTGTGATTGTTGTTATTGTGGAGAAGATAATGATGAAAGAATGAGCCTCCCCCTTTTCCCCTTCTAGAATTTTCCTTTTATATTTTTTATTTGGTTTTTCTTTTTCTGTATTTATTATCCTATGTGGAAGCATATTATTGGTGGCTTGTGGGAATAAGTATGTGACATGTGGAAAATTTAGTGTGGCATGTTGAAAGATGAGGGTGGCGTGTGAAAAAATGAGTAGGGTGCGTGCCTTTTGTATCTATCCAATGAAAAATGGAAAGTGAAGTGTTGAGGTGGCATAGTAAGGTGGCAAAGATGCTATGCATTTAATTATTTTCAATACTTTCTTTGGGGGAGAAATTATCAATTAAACAAAAGTATGGTAAGGTGAATAAAATAAAAATAAAAATAAAAATAAAAATAAAAATAAAAATAAAAATTAAAAAATATAAAAAAATTAAAAAAATGATTAAAATACTATCGGAAAAGGACAAAATTATGTGTCTACATCATGCCCTCTTTGGATGTAAACACATGGTGTTTTCATACAAAGTAGTAGACAACGAGACAAAATTTTGTCCTGACCTTTATTCAAAATCACGGAGCACAAGGAAGGAGGGAAACCAGGTCTTGGCTTAGGAAATCCTACCTACTCAAGTTATGAGGGAACCGAGTGGTAGTTATCTCAAAGGATTGGAAAGAGATGGACGATGCTGAGTTAGAGAGTCGAGTGATGTCCCATTGAGGTTCCGGTCCTCGGCTCTGTTATTACATCAAAAATGAAAATTACAAGTTAAAAACATAAATAAAATTACAAAATCATATCTACGTAGATTCTGTTGGACTCTTGACTTGAATTTCATCACCCTATTCTTCATGCGGGCTCCTAATTTAAATTTTCTTCACTTTGTTACTTGACTTTCAACTTCTTCACCTTGTTGCTTGACTTTCAATTTCTTCACCTTGCTGCTTGACTTTCCATTTATTCGCCTTGTGCTTCAGGTGGGCTCCTGAAATCACATCAAAACTAGAAAGAAAATTATCCCAAACAAAATTATGCCAAAAAAGTAAAGTTCCAAAATAGGTATTAATTTTTTTTTCCGAGTTTACCATCAGAATACTTTTGAGTAAGTCAGATCATACCTACTTGCATGTTGCAATAATGAATCAAGACTCTGACCAAGAAATGCATCTCTTGAGAGTAAAATTGAATGACCAAGACTAGGAAGTGCGTCTCCTAAGAATTAAAGTGAGGAATTCTGACTAGAAAGTGCGTCTTCTAGAGATTGAAGTTTAAATTAAAAAGTGTGTCACCTAACAAATGAAAACTAGCAAGGAAGTGTGTCTTATAAGGATTAAGTGCAATGACTTGACTAGAAAGTGCATTTTCTAGAAATCAAGGAAAATGACTCGACTAAAAGTTACATCTTATAGGAATCAACGAAAATGACTCGACTAAAAGTTACGTCTTCTAGGGGTCAAGGGGAATGACTCGACTAAAAGGTATGTCTTATAGGAATCAAAAGGAGATGACTCGACTAAAAGGTACATCTTATAGGAATCCAGGGAAATAACTCGACTAAAAGGTACGCCTTATAGGAATCAAGGGGGATGACTTGACTAAAAGGTACGTCTTCTAGGGGTCAAGGGAAATGGCTCGACAAAAAGTTATGTCTTATGGGAATCAAAGGGAGATGACTCAACTAAAAGGTACGTCTTAGGGAATCAAGGGGTATGGCTCGACTAAAAGGTACATCTTAGAGGAATCAAGGGGGATGAATCGACTAAAAGGAACACCTTATAGGAATCAAAGGGAGATGACTCGACTAAAAGGTACATCTTATAGGTGTCACACCCCTTTTTTAACTCCAAAATCTATAGATTTTATTGGGTTTCAAAAGGGTTTTAATTTATTAAAGTGACAAAAGATTGATTTGTTCCGAAAAGGACCTTTTATATTCAAAACTCAGAGTCTTCACTTGACATAATCTGGTGTGCCAAGTCACTGTTGGAAAATCCTTTTCAAAATGATTTGACTCTTTAAACTGATCCACGAATAGAGATTTCGAGTAAGTAATTCTGTTGATTGGGGGAAGGTATTAGGCACCCCTCGATCCCATGGTTCGACCATAGTCGCTTGGCGGAGTATATCAGCTAATTTTGACACTAAAAATGTATGAACCACATAAAGAAAAACACAAGCAAACAAACAAATTAAAAAAAATTCAAAGCTGAAATAATGTCCAATCCGAATTATATAGTCCTAAAGATAAGAAAATACGAAAATATAAATCCTATTCAAGACTGATCCTAAACTATGCTCCAATGCTTACCCGATGCCTCGGGCCTTTATCACAAACGTTTTTTACCAACATAATACGTCGGGGCGTTCCTCGATAAATAAATACAATGTGTCTCAGG
This sequence comes from Capsicum annuum, assembly GCF_002878395.1. Lineage (NCBI taxonomy): Eukaryota > Viridiplantae > Streptophyta > Magnoliopsida > Solanales > Solanaceae > Capsicum > Capsicum annuum. The sequence continues at coordinate 119,260 of NW_025849405.1, forward strand.
GCATTTCTTGGCTAAATGAATATAGTTCTTGGCTAACCACTCAATGAACTTTCAAACATTCAATAAAACCAAAAATTCTAAACTTTGCCTACCCAACCTACACTTTCCTATTACTTCCGACTTATCATGCTACTACCATATTTAACAACGTCAAAAATCAATCAAGATGACAAATTAAATAAACCAAGTGAAATTGGTAATTAGCCAACTTTCGATATCACCCCAAATTGCGATTTAACCCCAAATTGAGTCTAAGTTCTTGGATTGTTTCAATTCACAACAATCAATCGATGGATATCAACAACCAACCATGATGATCCAAGACATATCAAAATCAATAAAATAAAATCCACACACAATGAATTTACCACGCCAAGTATCACACAATTAAGAATTATTTGAGAATGACATGAAGAATGGACCTTAATATCGCTTTTATTCAATCAAACGGAGGAGTTTCGTGGATTAGGAACCTCAACTCAAACCCACTTTGAAAAACACCTCATTTGGTGTTGAACTTGAACGACGGTGTTAAATGGTGCTACTGGTCACCGATTTTGGTGATGGGAGAGAGTTGGGTCGCTGCTAGCACTTCGCCAGAGCTATGGAGATCTCGGTACTGGAGGAAAATCGAAGGAGATGGGACCAATTTCAGGCCCTATTGGCCCTTTTCTCTCCCTATCTTCCCATTACTCTATCTCCCTACCAAATTCTCTTTTCTTCAGCATTTTTATGGGTGAGAGTGGTGTGTGCGATTTTGGTTGCTGTGTCTATGAGAGTGATGATGGAGAGACCCCTTTATGATATATGCCAATCTGTATATTGTAGTGTTATGTGTGAACTTTTCTGGTGAGATGTTTGTGTGTGTTCGTAAATGGATGAAGGTGGAGAGTATTGTGGTCTTCTGTGTGTGATTTTTGTTTTGTCAGTGGGAAAAGAATCAGCAGTAGTGAGTCTCTGTGGAAAATCAATCGGAAAAAAATGGTTTATGTATATAATTGTATATTATAAAATGGTAAGGATGAGGGAATCTTCTGTAGGGGCCCCTTTATTTTTTTGTTGTTAGTGTTGGTTGAAAAAGAATAAAAAATATGAGGGGTGGTGACATGAGTGGGGGTGGGGTAGTGGGTGAGGTGTCTTAATTTGATGGGTAGAGGTTGTTAATTTGTTATGGATTGGAATCTTGTTATTTTTTGTATTTTTATGGAGTTTAATCACATGGATAAGGGCACATGGTAAGATAAGGTAAAGAATGGGTAAAAATGATATCGGGGAGGAACGAAATTAGGTGTCTACATCATGTCCCCTTTGAATGTAAACATGTAGTGTTTTCAGACAAAGAATTAGACAAAAAGACAGAATTTTGTGCCGACCATTATTCAAAGGAAGAAACAGAAGGAAGAAGGACAACCAAGTCTTGATGAATATACCGACTTGGAGAGTCGAGTGAGGTTCCATCGAGACTCTAGTCCGCGGCTCTGTCATTACATCAAAGAATGAAAATTACAATTTAAAACATAAATGAAATTACAAAATCCTATCTATGCAGTTTTCCTTGACTCTTGAATCGAGTTTTATCAACCTATTCTTCAGGCGGGCTCCTAAATTGCAATTTTCTCAACTTGTTCTTTGGCTTTCAATTGCTACGCCTTATTTCTTGAATTTCAATTATTTCACCCTGTTCTCCGGTCGGGCTCCTGACTTGACATTTTTTACTTTTAATTTTTTTGCCTTATTGCTTGACTTTCGTCTTCTTCATCCTTTTCCTCTGACAGTTTCCTGACTTGTAATTTCATCATCCTATTCTTCAGGCGAGCTTCTGAAACCTGAATTAAAACTAGAGTGAAAATTATCCCACACAAAGATTATAGTACAGCAGTATTTTAATTTTGAAAGTGTGGTCCCATTTTCCAAGAGGGTCCTGAACAGAAGGTAACGTCTCATTTTTTAGGAGGGTCCTGAATATGAAAGTAAAGTCCCATTTTTTAGGAGGGTACTGAACAAAAAAGTAAATTCCCATTATCCAAGAGGGTCCTGAACAGAAAAGTAAATTCCTATTTTCCAGGAGGATCCTGAACAGAAGGTAAAGTTTCATTTTTCAAGATGGTCCTGAACATAAAGTAAATTCCTATTTTTCAGGAGGATCCAGAACAGAAAGTAGAATCCCATTTTTCAGGAGGTTCCTGAACAAAAATAAAATCCCATTTGTCAGGAGGCTACTGAACAGAAAGTAAAATCCCATTCTTCACGAGGGTCCTGAACCGAAAGTAAAATCTCATTTTTCAGGAGGATCCTGAACAGAAAGAAAATATCATTTTTTAGGAGGGTCCTAAATAAAAGTTAAATCCCATTTTTCATGAGGGTCCTGAACAGAACGTAAAATCTCATTTTTCAGGAGGGTCCTAAACAAAAGTAAAATCTCATTTTTCTGGAGGGTCCTAAAATCTCATTTTTTAGGAGGGTCCTGAACTGAAAGTAAAATCCCATTTTTAAGTAGGGGCCTAAACTGAAAGTAAAATCCCATTCATCAGGAGAATCCTGAACAGAAAGCAAATTCCTATTTTTTAGGAGAATCCTGAACAAAAGTAAAATCTCATTTTTCAGGAGGTTCCTGAACATAAAGTAAAATCCCATTTTTCAGGAGGGTCCTGATCATAAAGTAAAATCTCATTTTCCAGGAGGGTCCAAAACATAAATAAAAATCTCATTTTCCAGGAGGGTCCTGAGCAGAAAGTAAAATCCCATTTTCCAGGAGGGTCCTGAACATAAAGTAAAATTATATTTTTTAGGAGGGTCCTGAGCAGGAAGTAAAATTTCATTTTTCAGGAGTGTCCTAAGCAGAAAGTAAAATTCCATTTTTCAGGAGGGTCCTGCACATAAAGTAAAATCCCATTCTCCTGAAGGGTCCTGAGCATAATGTAAAATCCCATTTTACAGGAGGGTCCTGAGAAGAAAGTAATATCCCATTTTTCAGGAGAGTCCTGAACATAAAGTAAAATCTCATTTTCCAGGAGGGTCCTGAACAGAAAGGAAAGTCCCATTTTTTAGGAGGGTTCTGAACAGAAAGTAAAATTCCATTTTCCAGGAGGGTCCTGAGCATAAAGTAAATTTCCATTTTTCAGGAGGGTCCTGAACATAAGGTAAAACTCCATTTTTCAGAAGGGTCCTGAACATAAAGTAAAATTCCCATTTTGCAGGAGGGTCCTGAGTAGAAAGTAAATTCCCATTTTTCAGGAAGGTCCTGAAGATAAAGTAAAATCCCATTTTATAGGAGGGTCCTGATCATAAAGTAAAATCCCATTTTTTCAGGAGGGTCCTGAACAGAAAGTAAAGTCTCAGTTTTCAAAAGGGTCCTGAACAGAAAGTAAAGTCTCATTTTTCAGGAGGGTCCTGAAC
>NW_025849405.1:125803-134540 GCF_002878395.1 Capsicum annuum
AAAAATAATCACTTAAAACTTAAAATTTCAGCTTTATAAACATACATCTTGGTAAAGAAAATTAGCTTTGGGATTCAAATCTCATTGTGCTTATAGCACATAAATTCTCAAAGTACAATCCCAATTAGGACTCAAGGTCTCATACATCAAAATCATATTAAATTTTCTCAAGATTCATGCTTTTCATCATAAATATATATAACTTACTTTAACATCTGGAAAATTCAGTTTTAGGTACAAAAATTTCATCATTGTCATTCAATTCAACTTCCAAAACATAGAGAGTATCATAATCTCATGTAAAACCATATAGGGTATAAATTCATGCTTCAAATTCATATCAAAACGTGTAAAATCATGTATATTCATAAAAGAAAAATTAATTTGGGCACAAGAACGAAAGGGTGTTCTTGTTGAAAAACTCCACATACTTTAAAATTGAAACTTTGAATGAACTCTTGACCTTGGGACTCTATTCGTGAAAATAATGAGTGTTTCTTGTAGCCCTCGGAATGGGAATTCCGAATCTCGAAGAATTATTGAAAACTCATGGTTGAATCTTGAGATATTTGAATTTTTAGGTTGAAACCCTAGTGAATGTTTTTGGTGTTTTTGAAAGAAAGTAAACTTATTTTGGTGTTATAGGAGTTTAATCCCGTGTTATAGACATATATAGGGGTGTTTTTGGCACTTGGAAGTAAGGTATGCGGCGCACAAACTATGAAAGACCTTAAGGTGTGCGTCACACACCTTATGAAAGACATTTAAGTATGCCTCACACTCCCAATAGCACACATTTGATTGGGAGGCGCATTGCCCATCGCACACCCTTACTGCCTCTCACGAAAATGGGCATAACTCTTCGCTCTGGTTTCAAATTTTTGTGAAATTGGTATCGTTGGAAAGATAATTCAATTATATACAATTTGATAGGTATTAGGATGAAAAATTCCATGTATATTAAGTGATATACACGTTTGAAGTTGACTCTTGTAGAATCGAATGTCAAACTTTGGATGAATCAATTGGTCTTAGCTCAACTTTGTTCTAGGTCATTGCAATGAATATTTTTCACGTCTAAACTACTCCATAGACTAGGATAATGATCATGCAACTTGTATTCGTGTGACAATCACTTGGATTAGAGCTTAGACGCGCAGGAACTACGGTTAGAATTCTAGCACGAAAATACGGGGTATTACAGTATCTCCCCCTTGGGTACATTCGTCCTCGAATGTGGATAGTTAACCTGAAACATAGAAGAATCTTAGACTTCAAGCTATCCTGTGTAACTGATAGAATTGAATCACTGGATCTCAAGAATAATGAGCTACTCAACTGGTCCGAAAGTGCATGAATTCTCAAGAAAAATAACTATATGGCTAAGATAGAAATCAGAGTGTCAACTTATGAGTAACCATTACTTTGCACTGGATCTGATCTCATAAGAAAGGATGAGAGGTTTATGACATGAAAACTCGGGGTATTACAACATCCCCCTCTTGGGATTGTTCATCCCCGAATGATAATAATTTGATGAAAATATTAGGAAGAGACTGTGATACTACACAAGATACTTATGAACTGAATCATGACTTAATATCTGAAACTGAAACTAATGCATGAACTGAGCTGAATTCATAATTTAATTGGACACAAACACATTGCCTCTTGGAATGTACATACGTATAAGACTGCGGATAGTAAGACTAGCTGGAAAATTAAGAATCTATAGGAGCTTATCTCTTTTCTTGCTTAACTAGACTGCAGGCTATATGGACTTGATCATACTGACTACCCATACTCAAATGGAATATTTATTCAGCACTTTTCTACTAAATTCTATTGACATTAGGGAGCAAAGAATTTTTGGCATGCTCTGAACAAGACATTTGACTAAGGAATTACAACATTGATATAACTCTATAGCATAGAATATAATTATATAACTCATAAACTAGGATAGGATCGCTAGGCTGTAGGCAACGTAACTTCTTATTTTCAAGCTTAGCATCACTTCTCAAATGCTCTCTCAACTATACTATTCCCCTTAAACACCATACTCATTTGATTCAACTTATAATTCTCATATTGGCACTGCGAAATCTTTCTACTAAGGTCTAAACTAAACTAAGTTCTCTCACCATGATCAAGCCTAACACTAAATCACAAGATACAACATGCCAAACCACAATACTAGTCTAAACCACAAGGTTCAATATTCTATATCTTCTTAGAGCTCACACCCTAAGCATAACATGCCTTACCACTTCAATAACTAATTTAAAACTCTTGATATGGATTCACTAGTGCATATTACATACATCATCTTACATCCAACATGACATTCAAGCCTATCATTAAAACCACATATAATTGTAAGGCAAATACCCCTAAAGGCATACTCCACATATTCTCGAGATTAAGCCATAATTTCATCATTCTAAGATCTACAAATAAATTCTAAACTCCTAAGAAAAAACTAATTTCGAACTTACCAACTTCATTCTTGAACAACCCATCCATATGCCATCCTTAACTTTCTAGCTTCAATAATCATCATCAAACACTTACACTCTCATTTGCAACCATACCTACATCTCTAATCACATAATCATAGCCTACCAAAATCACACTTCTATATTTTTATTTTTCCCAAACCATGACAGTAAAATCATACTAAACAGACTCAACATCTTCAATCAAAACTCCTTAACTTAGCTATCAAGAACAACATAAATTATCTAACTAGCCTTTCTCCACCTAGCAACTCAATGTTAGTACTAACTACACAATGTCCAATAATCCTCAAAAAATAATGCAGCCCCATAGCACCTTGGGAACACCTCTACATCATACTTAATTACAAACACATGATATTACACTCTTGCATACACTGTTCATGCCTGCTAGATCACCTCCATAAAACTAGCATCAACCATCGAACCATCAACTGTTCAAACTTAATGTCTAGAGCTAAACATGATTTACAACCCAATCTCACACACAATTTTCACTTCAAAACTATAGAACACAATATTAAGAAAAACTAGTACACAATGACAATCGATCATAATCATATGGCCTATCTTATTCATAATCTATTAACACATCCTCCATCTTCACATCATTACTATTTACCCATCTTCACACCTAAATTACTTTCATAGCTCTATAAATTTCAACTAAACTTTGCAATATCAGGAAAGCCTAAATTAACAATACTCAAACACCAAGTACTTTCATCAAAACCTATACTTTCCTAGCATAACAAATACCATCAATAACTCTTTTCATACTTCAAGCAAACAAAAATCCACCTTAACTAATAATCTCTTTCTCTAACTTCACTAAACTAACAAACAAGGGTATATCACTTCATTACTAATTTAATCATAAGTAAAAATTCAGCTATAGATATTCAATAAATTGTCCTTACCACCATTCTTGCCACTACACTTCTGAACCCACAAGTTTAACTAACACAAGACTTTCAACTAAACATTACTACTTCTGTCACTACACAGAAACCCACACTTTTAACTAACACTAGAACAATAAGATAAACAACCAGTTGCTAGTGAATCAAAATAGGCCTCATACAGCTTCACTAGACTTTGGTTTTGTATTTTGAACAAGAAAATTAGATGAATAACAAAGCAACTATGCTAGTGAATCAAAATAGGCCTCGCACGGCTTCACTAGACTTTGATTTTTCACAAACATAATGATAACAAGATTACATAATACAAGAGATAGAAACTTGACACACAACATTTGTTGATCTAAGAATACACCTTACTCTGTCTTAATTAAATAACTCATAAAACCAAGGGTATAACTTCAAATCTGATGGACTTATAACATACTAGAAGGCTCCTCTCAAGCCGCTTTATGAAACTTCTGAAATTTCTGCTAGCAATTATAAAAGCATTATCTGGGAAGGAACTGGAACTTGCCGCACATGTTACTTCAAGAACATAGATAGAGAAGTATAGATCATTATTATGGATTATGAGGAGAAATTTGAAAGAACATCTGACTAAGGCTTTGTGCATGATTTCTACAGGCCTGATAAAGCACTTCAGTTTTTGAAACTCAAAAGTACTGACAGGATACTTTCTAGCTCACTTACAGTCTCATAACTATCTATGGAGAATGAAGCTCAACTATTTTAGATACTTTGGAAAAAAGGCAGAGATGGCCTGACTAGAGTAAGATGAGAATCTGTATAAGTTTCTTGGAGTACTTTTCTATAGCACGGTTTAAGACTTGAAAGAATGGAGAAATTTCCTAAATGCCCTATAGCCTCTCGAAGAAAAGAACAAACATCTCTGTACCGTTCCGCAAGACTATACTAGACACGGCTTCATAGACACCCTAGGACACTTGAACTCTTTGCTCTGATACCAAGTTTGTAATGCCCCGAAATCGATTCCCAAAATATCACACGGTGCTTAGGATCACAAGTGACCCCAAGGTAACCCTTCAACTGGCATAACTCATAAGCAACTGAAGAAAAAGTACAAATCTATACAAATCTGCGAAAAATAACTCTTTTCTGAATATGATAAATACAAAATTGAATTTACAAGGTTACAACTCTGCTTTTACAACCAAATTGAAATAGAATATATCAACTTCTACTGACTGTCTATGAAGCCTATACTAGTACTGACTGTAGGTAGCTGGGTCATGACTCCTGACTATCCCAGCTCAATACGGTTGGAGTAAGAAAATACAACACTTCTCGAACTGTATAACTAACTCAAGCCATTGAATCAAAAGGACTCATCACCTTCTGACAGGATGCCGCGAACTGACTGGATCTGAAGATGTACACTATACATTGAACTTCCATTTAGAGAAAATGTAGCCCATATACGAATATGTGGGTCAGTACCATGGAAACATTCTGAGCATATGGGGTGCAATGCATATATAAAATAATATCTTAATATCATCACAGTTTATAAAATTATGCATGCTGATATAAATGACTCACTTAGCTCGAATTAAAATCATCATAATCATAAGAGAGTAAAATATATTGGGAGAAACATTTGAGTCATCATAATAAATCTCAATTCACTTCCATCTCGATTCCAAATCATCAAGTCAATCAAATCTCATAACAATTCTCTTAGGAATATATGTTCATTAAATCTTTTGAAAACAATGACTTTCTCAAACTCAGTCTTTCAAGCAAATATGTTTTCATCTCAGATAGAAGAATAAGACTTTTCATATTAGATAGGATAATACACACACACACATTGAGAGTCTCTCATAACCGACATAAACCATGTGAGCTACATGGAGTCCAACGTCTAACCCACATTGGGGAGAACCGTTCTATCCTTGCCATTGGAGTAGGACCTTCAACTTTTATTCACTAGTGATCACTATATATAAATCAGCCTCAGGCTCACAACCTATGGGGGAACGTAGTTCTAATAAAGTACCAATCCTGCTATACCTCCCACTCGGTCCTAAAGACTACTCCCGGACATAGCTCAGATCTTTTCAAAAGAAAATCCACTAATAAATATTTCAACAATTCACAAGGGGAGCCATCGAGCTACCACTTTCATAATAAATCAATAAAAGTGGATTTCTTTTCTCATCTCGGTTTCAAAAACAACCCTTTTTACGACCAAAAGGTCAAAGCTTCTTTATCATCTCAAATTATTTAAACTCAAGGTGTTTATAACATATGATTTTCTCAAAATAATAATCTCAAATAGGGTTGCGAAAACTCATACATCAATATCACCATAAAACCTTCCAAAGTTTCATACTTTATAACATAAGCACAAAAATAATCACTTAAAACTTAAAATTTCAGCTTTATAAACATACATCTTGGTAAAGAAAATTAGCTTTGGGATTCAAATCTCATTGTGCTTATAGCACATAATTTCTCAAAGTACAATCTCAATTAGGACTCAAGGTCTCATACATCAAAATCATATTAAATTTTCTCAAAATTCATGCTTTTCATAATAAATATATATATAACTTACTTTAAAATCTGGAAAATTCAGCTTTTTGTACAAAAATGTTATCATTCTCATTCAATTCAACTTCCAAAACATAGAGAGTATCATAATCTCATGTAAAACCATATAGGGTATAAATTCATGCTTCAAATTCATATCAAAACATGTAAAATTATGTAAATTAATAAAAGAAAAAATAATTTGGGCACAAGAACGAAAGGGTGTTCTTGTTGAAAAACCCCACATACCTTAAACTTGAAGCTTTGATGGAACTCTTGACCTTGGGACTCTATTTGTAAAAATAATGATTGTTTCTTGTAGCCCTCGGAATGGGGATTCCAAATCTTGAAGAATTATTGAAAACTCATGGTTGAATCTTGAGATATTTGAATTTTAAGGTTGAAACCCTAATGAATGTTCTTGGTGATTTTGAGAGAAAGTAAACTTATTTCTGTGCTATGGGAGTTTAATCCCGTGTTATAGACATATATAGGGGTGTTTTTGGAACTTGGAAGTGAGGTATGCGGCGCACAACCCATGGTAGACCTTAAGGTGTGCGTCACACACCTTATGGCAGACATTTAAGTATGCGTCGCACTCCCAATCATACACATTTGATTGGGCGGCGCATTGCCCATCGCACACCCTTACTGCCTCTCACGAAAATGGGCATAACTCTTCGCTCGGGTATCGAATTTTTGCGAAATTGGTATCGTTGGAAAGATAATTCAATTATCTATATTTTTATAGGTCTTAGGATGAAAAGTTCCATGTATGTTAAGAGATATACACGTTTGAAGTTGATCCTTGGGGAATCGAATGTCAAACTTTGGATGAATCAATTGGTCTTAGCTCAACTTTGTTCTAGGTCATTGCTATGAACATTTTTCAGCTCTAAACTACTCCATAGACTAGGATAATGATCATTAAACTTGTATTCATGTGAAAATCACTTGGATTAGAGCTTAGAAGCACATGAATGACAGTTAGAATTCTAGCTAAAAAATATGGGGTATTACAGAAAATCAAACCACTCAACGAACTTTCAAACATTCAACAAAACCAAAAATTCTAAACTTGGCCTACCCATCCTACACTTTTCTATTACTTCCGACTTATCTTGCTACTACCACGTTTAACAATGTAAAAAATCAATCAAATGAAAAATTAAATAAACCAAGTGAAATTGCTAATTAGCCAACTTTTGATATCACCCCAAATTGCGATTTAACCCCAAATTGAGTCTAAGTTCTTTGATTATTTCAATTCCTAATATTCAATCGATGGATATCAATAACCAACCACGATGATCCAAGACATATCAAAATCAATAAAATAAAATCCACACACCCTGAATTTACCACACCAAGTATCACACAATTAAGAATTAATTGAGAATGAGATGAAGAACGGACCTTAATGTCACTTTTATTCAATCAAACGGAGGATCTTCATGGATTCGAAACCTCAACTTAAACCCACTTTGAACAAAACCCCATTTGGTGTTGAATTTGACCCCGAAACAGATTTAAAAACCAATCAAAACCTCAATCACGACTAACTCAAAAACCTTAATCGACAAATCAAGAGGCCCAATGGAGAACTTGAATAGAGGTGTTAAATGGTGATACTGGTCACCGATTTTGGTGATGGGAGCGAGTTGGGACACTTCTAGCACTTCATCAGAGCTCTAGCGAGCTTGGCACGGGAGGAAAATCAAAGGAGACGGGACCAATTTCAAGACCTATTGGCCTATTTCTCTCCCTCTCTCCCCGTTTCTCTATCTCTCTACCAGTTTCTCTCTTCTTCAGTATTTTTATGGGTGAGAGTGGTGTGTGAGTGAGTGGTGTACGATTTTCGTTGTTGTGTCTGTGAGAGTGACGGTAGAGAGACCCCTTTATGATATGTGCCAATCTATATATTGTAGTGTTATGTGTGAATTTTTCTAGTCAGATATGTATGTACGTGTGTTCGTATATGGATGAAGGTGGAGATTATTATGGTCTTCTGTGTGTGATTTCTGTTCTTTCAATGGAAAAATAATCATCAGTGGTGAGTCTCTGTGGAAGACAATCGAAAAAAAATGGTGTATACATATAATTGTATATTATAAAATGGTAAGGATGAGGGAATCTTCTGTGGAGCCCCCTTTATTTTTTTGTTGTTAGTGTTGGTTAAAAAGGAATAAAAAATGTGAGGGGTGGTGACATAAGTGGGGGGTGGGGTAGTGGGTGAGGTGTCTAAATTTGATGGGTAGAGGTTGTTAATTTGTTATGGACTGGAATCTTGTTATTTTTTGTATTTTTGTGGAGTACAATCACATGGATGAGGGCACATGGTAAGATAAGGTAAAAAATGAGTAAAAATGATATTGGGGAGGGATGAAATTATGTGTCTACAATAGGAATCCAGGGAAATGACTCGATTAAAAGGTACGTCTTATAGGAATCAAAGGGAATGACTCGACTAAAAGGTACGTCTTATAGGAATCAAAGGGAATGACTCGACTAAAAGGTATGTCTTCTAAGGGTTAAGGAGACTGACTAAACTAAAAGGTACGTCTTATAGGAATCAAGGGAGATGACTCAACTAAAAGGTACGTCTTTTTATAGGAATCAAGGGAGAGGACTTGACTAAAAGGTACATCTTATAGGAATCAAAGGGAATGACTCGACTAAAAGGTACGTCTTATAGGAATCAAAGGGAATGACTCGACTAAAAGGTACATCTTATAG
>NW_025849405.1:134640-147872 GCF_002878395.1 Capsicum annuum
AGGAATCAAAGGGAATGACTCGACTAAAAGGTATGTCTTCTAAGGGTTAAGGAGACTGACTAAACTAAAAGGTACGTCTTATAGGAATCAAGGGAGATGACTCAACTAAAAGGTACGTCTTTTTATAGGAATCAAGGGAGAGGACTTGACTAAAAGGTACATCTTATAGGAATCAAAGGGAATGACTCGACTAAAAGGTACGTCTTATAGGAATCAAAGGAGATGACTCGACTAAAAGGTACGTCTTATAGGAATCAAGTGAGATGACTTGACTAAAAGGTACGTCTTATATGAATCAAGTGAGATGACTTGACTAAAAGGTACGTCTTATATGAATCAAAGGGAATGACTCGACTAAAAGGTACATCTTCTAAGGGTCAAGGGGAATGACTAGACTAAAAGCTACATCTTATACGAATCAAAGGGATTGACTCGACTAAAAGGTACATCTTCTAAGGGTCAAGGGGAATGAATCGACTAAAATCTACATCTTATAAGAGTTAAAGGAATAACGCGACTAAAGGGTACATCTTCTAGGAGTGAAGGTTCGATTTAAGAAGTACATCACCCAGTAAATAAAAACTAAAATCCCTTGACAAGAAAGTGTGTCTCCGAGGGATGTAAGATGATGAATTTTACCATGATTTGACTATCAAACCTGTGCAGCAACATTGCTTCCTGCATTTGTAAAAGTGAGGCATTGCAGCCCTTGATATTTATGCTCTAAAGTCCTTACTTGTAAGTTTAAAACATGGTGGTTGGTTTGTGGCTTTAGCTTTCGCGGCAATCATTCTAGCCTTTGTCACATTTAACCTGGCTTCCAACCATTAGCCTATCTCATTGACTTGCTGCTTCATTGACCAAAATCTGATTTATTAAGTGTGACTCTGAAACAAACACAGTATCTCTGTTTTGCCATGCTCCTTAGATAAACCCTTTGAACCTTGGTATCTCCATGAGTTCCCAAACTTGTATGTTGATAAAACTTTTTGTATGCCTTGATTCGGCTCACAATCATGTCTCATTCATATGCTAGATTTGTCTTGCGTTGTGCAATTAAAGAAGCTGGTAGCCAGTTTTGAAATTTTTCTCACTTGTTTCGACCCGAACTTGACTCGCACGAAAGAGAAAAAATGACAATGATTTTATTTGGATAATTGACTCAATAAAATAAAAATAATAATAAAGAGAAGAAACAAAAGACATTGAATGTCCCCATTTGAAACAAAGAAACGAAAAAATTTATATATAAATGACAGTCAACTCTAATGATTATGCCATACATTTTGGATTTAATTGCCTGATCTTTTCATCCAAACTTTTACCATTTGTTCTTGAGTTAATGGCCTTGAAACTAAGTTTCTTCCTTAGGTTAATTGCATCTAAGACCACATTTGGCTACACCTTGAAAGGATTTCATCAACAAGTCTCTCTCCTTTTCTTTCTCTTGGCTCACCATCGCCTTATGGTGCCCGTGAGGGTTTTTCACCATTGAGACTGTTATTTTCATTTCACTCAACTCACAGTCATCTTACAGAGCCCGTGAGGGTTTTCACCAATAATACTCTCTTATTTTTATTTGTCTCAACTCATCGTTATCTTACAGAGCCCGTGAGGGTTTTCACTGGTAAGACTCTCTCAGTTTTATTTCTCTCTTAATTTCTTACGCTGAGGAGAACAATTAGTTCTCCAAATACGTCATCACATCCATTGCATGCTTAACCTTAGCATTCTCAAAGATTAATTTGAAGGTCTTTCTTTGGTTGTGACTTGGCATTTGGATAGGGATTGAAAGAAAGGATGGCATAGGGCCCAAACGACACTTGAAGTGGGGTGGGACATACAACTTTTGGAGTCGACTAAAACAATGAGGATTAACTTAAGCCCCAGTTTCTTTTGACTGAGAAATTCTAAATTTTATTTGGTTGGACCGAGCCCGTAGTAGGACAGCCTACGTATCTCACCCCAGGAGAGGAGAATCAGGTCACGCATAGTTCTGGCAGCTTATTCTTTTTTTGCTTAATTCTGACTTGTTTTTCTTTTTTTTTTAACTCTTTTTTCTTTGTGATTTTTATGACTAATTTCTTGACACTCTTTTCTTCCTTCGTGGACACATTTTTCTCTCTTTCCCTTTTTTTTGAAACTTTCTGTCTCTATTCTCTTGCTCGATACTTTTCTTTTGAGCTTTGCTGGCTTTATCTTGATTCCAAAAAAGGGGTATGAAAGAAAATAACATTAAGGCTCAAATGGGGTAAACAAAGGATGACACAATGTCTGGATAGCAGAATAAAATGCATTCGTCATATCAAACCTTGAAAATACTAGTACATAGCGTGCAATGTGAAAATGCACGATCAATATCACTTATGACATGTTTTACAACACTAACTTGCCCCGAACATATGTGTCACCTCTTTTTCTATACTTTTCAAACATACAACTCCACATTTGTTGTACATCTCTCACTTTGAATGACTCATGCTTTCGTGGAGTTGATTTTCTTTCTTTTCCTCTTGATAGGATCACACAGACACTGCTTGACCTAATTGAGACATGTTTTTCAATTGATGACCAAGTTATTCTTGTGATTGTCAAAATAAATGGCCTTAATTTTCAAAGAAGGCTTGAACTTGTCACCAAATGTTTCAGCACTCTACTATTTTCTCAGATATTTCTCCTAACTTTAGAGCTCTGATCCAATGTTTCATGGTTAAATTGGATTTTAAGATCTGGCTGAAAATTCCGCAAGCATGACATATCTAGAGTCAACATAAAATGTACTGTATAAAGAAAACAAACAAACAAAACATATTTAAAACACAAAGGAAAAGGGACAATTCATTTAGTTGAAATGAAAGAAAGAAGGGTTTGAACCTAAATGATAAAAGGACAAAACAAGATAAATCCTGAACTACAACCCCAAAATAATTCGAAAAACAGAAAAGAAAACAAAACAAACTACCAGACCTGCTCCTAGTAGGGAGAGGGGTAACTTCTCAATTGCTCAGCCTGACAACTTAGCCACTGTTTTGCATATCATCCTGACTAGAGCTTTTCTCACTGTCAATGTTCTGCACCATAATTGATCCATCTTGAATTATCTTTTCAATTTCTCTTTTCAAATCTCGACAATTTTCAATACTATGATCCTGAGCATCAGAATGATACACACATCGTACATTAGGATGAAAATTTCTTGATTCCGGCTAAGGAATTCTGTTGATCGAGGGGAAGGTATTACGCATCTCTCAATCCCGCGGTTCGACCACAGTTGATTGGTGGAGCGTATCAGCTAATTTTGACACTACAAATGTAAAAATCATACAAAACACATAAATCAATCAAACAAAAAAACAAAACAAAAAAAATAATTAAAAAGTATAGTGTCCACTCCAATTTATACAGTCCAAAATAGAAAAATGCAAAAATAAATCATATCTAACCTACACTAGTACTAACTACACTCCCGTGCTTTACCTGACGCCTCGGGCCTTTCTCACGAACGTCTTCCGCCAACATAGTACGTCGGGGAATTCCCTAGTGAATAAATACACTATGTCTCGAGGCATTCCCCGGCTAAATGAATACATTTGAATTAAACACGATAAACTAGAAACCAATCATTCACACGCATATTAAACATTCAAAACATTTAATAAACACATCACTCCTAAGTTTTTAGCAATCTTGAAGTTTATCTATCATTACCACTCTAATCATGGGGTAGTTCCGTATCCTCGTTATTCAGAGAAATTTATTGATTACATCGAAACTTTAGTTCCGAACTTGAAATTTCATGGCCAAGAATTTGAAACTATGATCATTACATTAGAGCAACATTTCTTAACTCTTATGAATAAGGCAGCACGTATGGGATATTACCCTGAGATAATCCACCATGTTTCTCAGCAGATCTTCTTCTTGTGTATGGCTTTATGGGATTAATTTTGGAGATTATTATTAGTTGATGAACAGCAAGATGAAGTTGGAAATTGGAGTTGCTGATCCATTCTTCGATTTCAAGGTCGAAATCTTCATAGTAGCATTTTGAATAATTTCTTGGAGCAATAGTTTAAATTTCCCAATATTATTTCACTAAGCTGAATCTAGTTGCTACACTAACATGGATTATTAGTTTGGAATTTAGTTTGTTCTTGAACTTAGTTGAAGTTTATGCGAAGTAACATACAGATTGTGTACCCGAAACAACAAAAAGAACCATTTAGCATTTATAACCTATGTAATTGCTCATTAAACTTGATTTCATCCTTAATTAATTCACCATAATCTAATCATAATTGTTCATTCAATTTGATTCCATTCTTAATTAAATCACCATAATCTAATCATAATTGTTCATTCAATATGATTCCATCCTTAATTAATTCACCATAATCTAATCATAAGTTTACACAAATGAGTGAGATGAGAGATTTAGTATAACACTTCACTTAATCTAGCGATATGATCTAGTTATAAATTCTAGCAAGGAAACTTCATCTTCAGTTCATTCCTTTCTTTCTTTCTCTCTCTCTTTCTCTCTTTATCGGCTCCAACATTTACAAAGATCCAAATGCTACCTGCGGAAAAACTAAATGGAGTAAAGCAAGAAAATTCAGAATTTGATGAACAAGATAATGGATTAATCAATCAAGAAGACATGGAAAAGCTGAAACTAGAAGAACAAACAAGTTCTGAAACAGAGGTCTTCGACTTATCAAGAAAACACCAGGTATCGGATGAAGCCTCCCATCAATGCCCAAATCAAAGAAACCCCACAAAACTTCATTGGCCAGCTGAAATCCTTACTGAAATTCTCTCAAAACTTCCCGTTAAATCTCTCTTGCGATTCAAGTCTGTTATAAAATCTTGGAGTTCTTTGATTTCTAGCCCTGAGTTAACCAAATATCATCTAAGTTTATCAGCTAATAATAACAAAGACTACACTAACCATAGCGTTATGTTGAGGATAGCCCAACCAGAACTCAACCTTAAGGAATGTCCTATTATGGAGGAAACTAACTTGGATTATCACATGAAAAAATCCGGTATAGATTGTGTGATTAAGGGTTCTGTCAATGGATTGATTTATGTTGTAAATGAGGCAAAGGAATTATTCCTATGGAACCCAGCAATAAAAAAGTATAAGAAGTTGCCTGATTTTAGAACTAAATTGAAGGATGATGGTCAATGCACATATGGTTTTGGATATGATGATATCCATGATGATTATAAGGTAGTCTGTATTTTTACTCTTACTTGCTATCCACGTAACTTTCAAGAGATCAATATATGTAGCCTAAAGGACGATTCTTGGCGAACAATGCATTGTTCTAGGAGAGTGACGTGGTTAATTGGCTCAGGTAAGTTTTCTAATGGAAAGCTTTATTGGGCTACTAGTATTGATATAAAAAGTGGTTGGGGCATAACCTCTTTTGATTTTAGTAATGAAAAGTGGAGAAAGGTAGAGCGACCTTATTATGGAGAAGAGGATAAATTTCTTGTGTTGGGAGTGTTGAAAAGTAATCTATCTATGATTTATAATAATTCGACTACTCACGTGGATGTGTGGACTATGAAGGAGTATGAGATAAAGAATCTTGGAGAAAGATTTTTACTATCAATTATTCTCTATATCCCGTGGATTATTTATTTTCTCACTCTTTTTTTCTGTCAAAAAGAGGTGAATTTCTGCTTATGTTTCACGATAAAATCATGATATACAATCTGAAGGATAACGTTAGAAACTGTTTACACATTAATGAATTTCATTATGGTCTTTTGACAGAATTCTTTCCAACCCTTGTCTGCCCGCTTTCTCAAAATGAACAAGGGACACTACAAGATTGAAAGCAACAAATATTATGATTATTGCAACTGTACTTTAAGTGATAATTTGTATGAGTATGATTTTATATATTTTGCAAAGGACATATTTTAAGATGAACTTTACCAACATCTTCATGGATATTTATTTCATTTGACCTTTCCTTTCTACTATTTTCATGAAAAAAAAATCTCATTGTTGCAACTAGATAATTAAATTCTTTGGCATTGTCCTTCTATTAATTTAGTTATTTGGCCAATGGAAGGTTGTGTCTTCTTTCACTTTAGTATTAACAATAATATTAGCAAGAATGGGTTGAATTAATTAGAGAAAGCAAAAGAGGAAATATTTGATTGCTATGGTTATGGAATAGATGCAAAAACTCGTGAACATAGAATTTTAGGAGAAGTGATAATTATGTTTTTATTTTTTTTTCTCAAAAATAGATAAAGAAAAAACTTCAATCCAACAAAAAATAGTGTTCGATCAATAGTTTGACACACATGTTGTGGTTTTCTCATTGTTAACTTTAATGCAGCAGCATTAATTGAGGAAACTTTTGAATTTAATGAAACTTGATGAAGAAACAAGAAAAAATAAATTGCACGTGAAATTTTTCATCAAAATGGAGCTTGAGATGGGCATTAAATCGAAATTCTAGATCGATATAATAACGAATATATGCTGATCGAGACATTGTTTTTATACCTGTAAATGGGGAAAGGGAAGAACTGCCCATCAGTAATGGACATAATTTCTGGTAAAGATGGATATCACTAATAATAGAGCTATTTATGAAAGGAAGAAACTTTTAGGTGACGTAGATGGAGTTAGGAAAGATATGAAGTTACAGTCTCATGCAATTTATTTTTCTACAGTAATATTTAACTATCACATATTAGTTCATGGTCTAGGGCTCTAGGCCCTGCCTATATACTTACTCGAAAAATGAAGCTTCTTCTTTTGCCATGATAAGAAAGATAACTTTTGCCATGATAAGAGTCTTTTCTCCTTTGCTTATGACGGCTGACAGCTTATGGGAATACGTCTTATGTTGAAGCCAGGAGAGGAGACCTATCCTTGTATTTATAGGCATAAAAGCCTAAACCTAGTGCACCCCCATTATGGGCTCATAGGTCTACTACAGGCCTACACTATTGCCAGACTCATATGGAATTCGCATGAATACACCACTCGTGTCTTGTCCACCAACTAATAACATCACCCCGTTTTACTTTAACGTACCAAAAAGTTAATGTTAAATCCATTTAAAACTAATAATTCTAACAGTAGTGCACCAAATCATCATCTGGATTAAAGAAGCAAAACAATGGCGGCAAGATTTTAAAATCTCCGAACGACAAGGTCGGCAATGGAACATGAATTTTGAGGGTTGCGGGAAGGGAGCAGGGAAGAAGAAAACTGAGATTTTAGCTTATTGGGACGAGGAATGGGAAAGGCAGCTTCTCAGTCAAGTATACAACTAAATATTCTTCTACCATGCGCATCTTTTTTCAAATAAAGTTTTATAAACTCGTTGAAAATAAAACGATTATTCACTAGTTGACGTTAAGGAATCTGATACAAAGGATATGACAAGGGAGAACTGTAAGGACATGTGAAATAATGAAAAGGACTTTCTTTTCACTTTGCACCTCTACTTATATTAACCCGAGGAAGAAAAGATATGAAATATCTGTGAAATTCTACAAGCGAAAACATAATAATAATATTAAGCTTATTTTTTTTGGGACTTATATCCAACATTAAGTTTACAAGTTTTGATCCCCTTGCACTGCAATCAAGGATAGAAAAATTAAGTTTGTTGATTCTCCTTGCCAGTTTATGTTCACACTCTCGTCCAATAGTTACCTAAAATCTTTACCAGATTCAGACCCCAGCAGTTTTAGGTAGATAAAGTTTTAAATTGAAGCATAATTCTATGTTGTTTTTTCAGTATTGAAGCATAAGTTGATGCATTTAAGTGATACTTCTCTATACATATATGTACGATGTATCCTTTCTAGACTTAACTTAGAGGAGTGGTGTTGCTCGTCATTTCTAAGTTTTCAAGCTTCACGCAATTAATTTTTGTATCTACAGATTTTGTTCGATGTTAAATTATGTCATTTCATTGTTATTTTTTTCCTTCCTCCAAAGAAGAGAGCAACAATTAACATATCTGTTTATATAAGTTGAAGACAAGATATCAAACTTGGAAAAAGGAAACATTTTACATCAAATAAAACTTTGAGCTGAACTGAAAATTTCGAGCAAACCAATATCCAAATTAATTATTCACACAACAACTAGATTCAGTTTAATGAATGTAATTGAGAACTTTAAACTAATGCTCCTAGAAATAATTTAAAATGCCGCTATGAAGACATCGACCTTGAAAATCAAGAATGCATCAACAACTCCAGTTTCATCTTGATCTTCTCCAACTGGATAATAGTCTCCGAAATTAACCCCATAAAGCCATAGAGAAGTTGAAAATTTTGCGACAAATAGGATGGATTATTTCAGGGTAATATCCTACACGTGCAGCCATTTTCATAACCTTAAAGAAATGGTGCTCTAATATAACAATCTTATTCGCCAATGCCTGACCACGAAATTTCACATCGGGGACTGAAGCCTCGATGTAGTCAATGAAGTTCTTTGACTAAGGAGGATGTGGAATTACCCCGTGATTGAAATAGTAATGATAGATAGCCTTCAAGATTGCTAAGTCATGATCATAATCATAATCGTCGTCTTTTTCCAGTTTACTTTCAGATGTTCCTCCTCTTTCAAGATTGGAAAACTTTGGCACATTAATTAGCTTCAATTCATATGATTCAGACATCGGATGCTTTTATTTTTCTTCAATTTTCACAAACACACGCTTCGATTGATACACTTCAGATGCTGGGAGCTTTCTTTTTCCTGTTACTTTTGCAAGTTCAGGGATGATCGGTTCTTGATTTTCTCCGGAAGTTAGCATTTTGGGCTTGGTGATTCTTTGTGAAAACGTTGGAGCTGATAAAGAAAGAAAGAAGAATTTTTGATGAGAATGCAGAGATGGTTCTTTCTATTGCTACATTTATAGCTAATTCATTTCACTAAAATCAGTAAAATATTAATTGTACTAAATCTCACTGTAGATTACAGTCCATAACTCTACGTACAGTGTTCACACTAGATTATTTTGTTGACCATACATTAAATGACCTTTCGAGTAAGGCGTGTACTGATCTGTCATGATTTATGGCTGGTAAAACTTGGCTTATATGGAAAACTACAACACATAGGAATGTCCTCAAGCAAAGCGTAGATTTTAATATAGACTAAACACTGAGTTAAATGTTCTTTATCGAACATATTATTTAGTTGTTGATGAAAAATATACAGTCAGTGCATGTTTTCTGATATCATTAGTCTTTTCAAGTTTTCTAGAGAACTGAAAAGCGCACAGCAAACTACTTGTATTAACTTCCGGCAGAAATTGGTTCGATTCAATTCAACATTCTATTTGCTCAGATTTGATTGTGTCATAACTTTATAATTCAGATATGATGATCATTTTATCTATAGCAGAGACAAAGTACATAGCACATTAGACAAAATTCATCTTCAAATCTTCATTAATTCATCTCCGAGGATTTTTCAAATGTCGGGTTATATGGTACATCTGTCAGTAGGTTTTTTGGCTCATCATTTCTAGGGCTTTCAAGTTTCATCAATACGATAGCTAGTACCATCTGCTTGTACATTTCAAAGCATGCTATATATCTATTTGTTTTTTTTTTCGCCATCCTAAGAAGAATTAACATCTCTGATTCTGTAATTTAGTTAAAGAGAAGATATCAAACTAAAGCGGAAAGTGACCTGAAAACTGCAGTTGAACTGAAAATTGAGGCAAACCACATCACGATGATCTGATTATCTACTTTAAAGGTTTCATAACATACTATGCATGTAATATATACCAACAATAGATTGCATATAAGAATAAATGGATCAGAAGCTCCAGTTTCTCACACTCTTATAAACTGCATCATGCTCTTCGTTTTCAAATTGATATGCTAACTAATTGCCTTTAACAATACTCCATATATAAATGGAAGAAAAGATATTTCAAACAGGTTAACAAGAATAGCCCATACATCAAATCCACTCACAAAATCAACCTGCTAATGAGTAGAAGAACTTTTAGCCAGAAAATCCTAATGCTGCTGCAAAGTTTATACTGCAATGAGTTTGAAAATTAGTATCACAAGCTATTTCTATCTCAAGCAATCATCATCATCCTGATTACCCCATATTCGCATACACAAGTCAAAAAATTCTAGATCAATAGGTTGGTCTATCTGGGGGTTATCTCCTTCCAGTTTCCTAACTTTATTGAAATTTTCCTTGTTTGCTATGATCTTTTCCCTTAATTCCTCTCTGCTGATTTCCAAATCGGGGACTGAAGTCATGATATGATAGATGAGATCAAGTGAGGGTGGATGTGGAGGATACCCATAGTGGCACTTGAAATCCAAGATTGATCTTAAAATCGCCACATCCAGGGGATCAGCATCATAGTCGACGTAGTATTCAGTAACTGATAGTTGTTCAGACACTTGTTGTTTTTGTTTTTCAGCAGCTCTTCTTCTTCTTTCTTTGGCATCTTCAACTTCTTCTTCTTCCTCTTCTTCTTCTTCTTCATTGTCATCTTCTTCTATTACTAATTCGTATTCTTCTTCATCTTCCTCTTGGTCGTCATTTTCTTCTTGATTATCATCATTTTCTGTGTCTTCTTCGCCTTCATCTCCTTCTGACTCTTAATTTCCACTTCCATTATGTTAAGAATTTTGATGATTCACATTACCGTCCCCACCTGTA
Organism: Capsicum annuum; assembly: GCF_002878395.1. Taxonomy (NCBI): domain Eukaryota; kingdom Viridiplantae; phylum Streptophyta; class Magnoliopsida; order Solanales; family Solanaceae; genus Capsicum; species Capsicum annuum. The sequence goes on from NW_025849405.1 coordinate 145,343, forward strand.
TTCTCTCTGTTGTCTTCTTCTTCTTCGTTATCATTTTCTTCTTGATTTTCATCATTTTCTCCAATTTGGTCTTCTTCATCTGTGTCACACCCCTTTTTAAACGTACTCAAAAAAGGATTTATATTTTAAGTTCGAAAGGGTTTTATTATTTAAGTGACAAGAAATGAAAATTTGTTTCGGAAAAGGATTATTTATTCAGAGTCTCCACTTGGCATAATCCGGTGTGCCAAGTCACCGTTGGAAAATCCTTTCCGAAACCATTTCACTCTTAAACTGGTTTACGAACAAAGATTCCGTCTAAGGAATTCTGTTGACCGAGGGGAAGGTGTTAGGCACCCCTCGATCCCGTGGTTCAACTACGGTCGCTTAGGTAGAGTGTATCAACTATTTTGGCATTACGAAATGTATAAACCACACAAAAGCACGCAAAATAACCAAACAATAACAAAACAAAACAAAAATGTAAAGTTCAGTCCAATTATTACAACCCGAAATAAAAATACTGAAATAACCTACACTAGTCCTAAACCATGCTTTACCCGATGCCTCGGGCCTTGATCACGAACATCCTTAGCGTACAAAATTCTTGGGGGCATTCCCTGGTGAGTAAATACAAATTACCTCGGGGCATTCCCCGGTTAAATAAATACACTTTCCAAATACGATAAACAAGACATTCAACAATTATTCCAATCATTCCAACACTACACCAATCCTAAACTTGCCTACCCGAGCTTACTGTTTGCCTACCCGCTCGACGACATATCACATTCAACATCAACAATGTATCAAAAAATATCATAATATTCACTTTTATCAATTTTCGATTCCCGTCCCCAAATTTATTTCAACCAACATGATTAAATAAGTCTCAATCAAATCAACCATGGTAATCGCGATTTCTCCAACATAATATCGAAACATATCACTACGTTACAATCATCAAACAAACAAAAACAACGAAGATTCAAACCAAACACTCAACAAATAAATCATCCACACCCACAACATCAAAAAAAGGGTCAAGATAAAATAAAGATCGGTAGAAGAAATGGACCTCAGTGATGATTTTATTCCAAATATCAGTCTATCAAGAACAAGAAGATGAGTCCGCATGCCAAAGAACCTCGAATCGGACCCAAACTCGACCAACAACCTCAATCCCGAACTAAACTCGCAAATCTCGATCAACAAATCAAACAAACAAACGAAAAACTCGAATGGAGGTGTGAACTGGTGCTACTAGTCATCGATTTTGGTGACGCCGGAGCTCCGGCCGAACACGTAATCACTAAAATGGATCTCTCCGGCTATATTTCTCTGGAGAAATCAGAGATGAAAACGTTTTAGGGGAATTTCGGGACTATGGAGAATCAATTTTTACGATTTAGAGCTTATTCCGATGAGAAATTCACCGAAAAAACTCCAAACCAGCCAGATTTTTCATTGATTCCATCACCCTTTCTCAATTTTCGATCACCGTCGACCCTCTCACTATTCTCTCCCCCCAACCGTAACCGAATCGCAACTGGGTTTCCATTGGCAACTCACCGGAGCTCCGAATCAGTGTAGCTTTGCCGGAACAGTGAAGTATTCCGACGGAGTAGTTTGATCTCTAATTTTGTTGAGTTTTGGATTGGTACCGAAGCTCCGATGAGCTTGGGTCATCGGAATAGAGCTCCTTTCGCTGTTTCTCTCCCTCAAGCTCCCTCTTCACTATCCCTCTCTCTCCCTCTCTTTTCTCTCCGATCTATGCATAGGTATGTAACTATGTAGTATGTATGTGTATTTTGGCCAGTGTGCGATGCGTGTCTTCTGCCTTTAAGAGTGGAATTCTGTAGGGGTTTTCGTGTCGTGGTGTATATGTGAAGAAGAAAAGAAAATTCCAATGTTCTTTTTTTTTGCTTCCTGATTGTGCCCTCTTTTTTTCTGTATGCTGAGGTCCAATTTTTGTTTTTGTGTGTATGTGTGTATATATGAGGTGAGGGTGGGTATTGGGGTAGGTAGGTGGGGTAGGGTATGGGGCATGGGGTAGTGATGTGTTGTCCAAAATTGATAGGAGGGGTGGTTAATTTTTTTACAAAAGAATATTTGGGGATTAGGTTTGTTAGTGGGTTTGTTATTTTTGTATTTTTATGGGATATAATCATACAGGTGAGGGCACGTGGTAAGACAGGGATAAAAATGTGTAACTTGGGTCGTCGGGAGGGACAAAATTAGGTGTCTATATCATGCCCCCTTTGAATGTAAACACGAAGTGTTTTCAGGCAAAGAAATAGACAGCGAGACCAAATTTTGACCCGACCATTATTCAAAGAAAGAAACAGAAGGAAGAAGGACAACTGGGTCTTGACTTAAGACATCCTTCCTACCCAAATTATGAGAGAATCAAGTCACGGGTATTTCAAGGATTGGAAGAGGTGGACTATACCGAGATGTAGAGTCGAGTGAGGTTCCGTCGAGGTTCCGGTCCGCGGCTCTGCTATTACATCAAAATTAAAATTACAAGTTAAAACATAAATGAAATTAC
>NW_025849405.1:147972-150787 GCF_002878395.1 Capsicum annuum
AAAATTAAAATTACAAGTTAAAACATAAATGAAATTACAAAAATCCTATCTATACAGCTTCTATTGGTTCTTGACTCGACTTTCATCACCCTATTCTTCAGGTGGGCTCCTGACTTACAATTTTTTTCAACTTGTTGCTTGGCTTTCAATTGCTTCGCTTTGTTGCTTGACTTTTCGTTTCTTCACCATATTCTCCAGGCGGGCTCCTGACTTGCTATTTCATCACTTTGTTTCTTGACTTTTATTTCTTCACTCTGTTCTCCAGGCGGGCCTCTGACTTGCTATTTCAACACCCTGTTCTTCAGGCGGAATCCTGAAACCCAAAATTAAAACTAGAACGAAAATTATATCAAACAAGAATTATAATAAAGTAGTATTTCATTTTTGAAAGCGTTGTCCCATTTTCCAGGAGGGTCCTGAAAATAAGGTAAAATCCCATTTTTCAGGAGGGTCCTGAGCAGAAAGTAAAAATCCCATTTCTCAGAAGGTTCCTGAACATAAGGTAAAATTCCATTTTTCAAGAGGGTCCTGAACAGAAGATAAAATCCCATTTTTTAGAAGGGTCATGAACATAAAGTAAAATCCCATTTTTTAGGAGGGTCCTGAACATAAAGTAAAATCCCATTTTTCAGGAGGGTCCTGAAAAGAAAGTAAAATCCCATTTTTCAGGAGGGTCCTAAACATAAAGTAAAATCCCATTTTTCAGGAGGTCCTGAACATAAAGTAGAATCCCATTTTTCAGGAGGGTCCTGAACAGAAAGTAAAATCCCATATTTCAGGAGGGTCCTGACACAAAAGTAAAATTCCATTTTTCAGGAGAGTCCTGAACAGAAACTAAAATCCTATTTTCCAAGAGGGTCCTGAACAGAAAGTAAAATCCCATTTTTCAGGAGGGTCCTGAACATAAAGTAAAATCCCATTTTTCCGGAGGGTCCTGAACAAAAAGTAAAATCCCATTTTTCAGAAGGTCCTGAATAGAAAGTAAAATCCCATTTTTCAAGAGAGTCCTGAACATAAAGTAAGATCTCATTTTTCAGGAGACTCCTAAACAAAAGTAAAATCCCATTTTTCAGGAGGGTCCTGAACATAAAGTAAAATTCCATTTTTCTGGAGGGTCCTGAACAGAAAGTAAAATCCCATTTTTCAGGTGGGTCCTGAGCACAGAGTAAAATCCCATTTTTCAGGAGGATCCTGAGCATAAAGTAAAATTCCATTTTTCCGGAGGGTCCTGAACATAAAGTAAAATCCCATTATTCAGGAGGGTCCTGAACATAAAGTAAAATCCCATTTTTCAGGAGGGTCCTGAAAAGAAAGTAAAATCCCATTTTTCAGGAGTGTCCTAAACATAAAGTAAAATCCCATTATTCAGGAGGTCCAGAACATAAAGTAGAATCCCATTTTTCAGGAGGGTCCTGAACAGAAAGTAAAATCCCATCTTTCAGGAGGGTCCTGCACAAAAGTAAAATTCCATTTTTCAGGAGAGTCCTGAACAGAAACTAAAATCCTATTTTCCAGGAGGGTCCTGAACAGAAAGTAAAATCTCATTTTTCAGGAGGGTCCTGAACATAAAGTAAAATCCCATTTTTTTGGAGGGTCCTGAACATAAAGTAAAATCCCATTTATTAGGAAGGTCCTGAATAGAAAGTAAAATCCCATTTTTCAGGAGAGTCCTGAACATAAAGTAAAATCTCATTTTTCAGGAGAGTCCTAAACAAAAGTAAAATCCCATTTTTAGGAGGGTCCAGAAAAGAATGTAAAATCCCATTATTCAGGACTTTCCCATTTTTCAGGAGAGTCCTGAACAAAAAGTAAAATCCCATTTTTCAGGAGGGTCCTGAACAGAAAGTAAAATCTCATTTTTCGGGAGTGTCCTGAACAAAAAGTACAATCCCATTTTTCCGGAGGGTCCTGAATATTAAATAAAATCCCATTTTTCAGCAGGGTCCTGAACATAAAGTAAAATTCCATTTTTCAGGAGGGTCCTGAAAAAAAGTAAAGTACCATTTCTTAGGAGGGTCATAAAGTTAAATCCCATTTTCCAAGAGAGTCCTGAACAAAAAGTAAAATCTTATTTTCCAGGAGGGTCCTGAACATAAAGTAAAATCCTATTTTTCAGGAGGGTCCTGAACATAACGTAAAATCCCATTTTTCAGGAGAGTCCTGAACAGAAGGTAAAATCTCATTTTTCAGGAGGCTCCTGAACATAAAGGAAAATCCCATTTTTGAGGAGGGTCCAGAACATAAAGTAAAATACCATTTTTAGGAGGATCCTGCACATAAAGTAAAATCCCATTTTTCAGGATGCTTTTGAAAATAAAGTAAAATCCCATTTTTCAGAAGGGTCCTGAACATAAAGTAAAATCCTATTTTTCAGGAAGGTCCTTAACAAAAGTAAAATCCCATTTTTCCGGAGGGTCCTGAACAGAAATAAAATCCCATTTTTTAGAAGGGTCCTGAACATAGTCCTGAACACAAAGTAAAATCCCATATTTTAGGAGGGTCCTGAACATAAAGTAAAATCTCATTTTTTCAAGAAGGTCCTAAAGAAAAGTAAAATCCCATTTTCCAGGAGGGTCCTGAACATAAAGTAAAATCCCATTTTTCAGGAGTGTCCTGAACAGAAAGTAAAATCCCATTTTTCAGGAGTGTCCTGAACAGAAAGTAAAATTCCATTTTTCAGAAGGATCCTGAACATAACATAAAATCCCATTTTTCAGGAGGGTCCAGAACATAAGGTAAAATCCCATTTTTCAGGAGGGTCCTGAACGTAAAGTAAAATCCCATTTTTTAGGAGGGTCCTGAACAGAATGTAAAA
>NW_025849405.1:150887-153698 GCF_002878395.1 Capsicum annuum
TGAAAATAAAGTAAAATCCCATTTTCCAAGAGGGTCCTGAACAAAAACTAAAATCCCATTTTTCAGGAGGGTCCTGAACATAACGTAAAATCCCATTTTTCAGGAGAGTCCTGAACATAAGGTAAAATCCCATTTTTCAGGAGGGTCCTGAACATAAGGTAAAATCCCATTTTTCAGGAGGGTCCTGAACATAAGGTAAAATCCCATTTTTTAGGAAAATGCTGAAAATAAAGTAAAATCCCATTTTTCAGGAGGGTCCTGAACATAAAGTAAAATCCCATTTTTCAAGAGGGTCCTGAACATAAAGTAAAATCCGATTAATCAGGAGGGTCCTGAAGAGAATGTAAAATCCCATTATTCAGGACTTTCCCATTTTTCAGGAGGGTCCTGAACAAAAAGTAAAATCCAATTTTTCAGGAGGATCCTGAACAGAAAGTAAAATCCCATTTTTCGGGAGGGTCCTGAATGTTAAATAAAATCTCATTTTTCAGCAGGGTCCTGAACATAAAGTAAAATTCCATTTTTCAGTAGGGTCCTGAACAAAAGTAAAATCCCATTTTTTAGAAGGGTCACAAAGTAAAATCCCATTTTCCAAGAGAGTCCTGAACAAAAAGTAAAATTTCATATTTCAGGAGGGTCCTGAACATAAAGTAAAATCCTATTTTTCAGGAGGGTCCTGAACATAACGTAAAATCCCATTTTTAAGGAGAGTCCTAAACAGAAGGTAAAATCCCATTTTTCAGGAGGGTCCTGAACATAAAGTAAAATCCCATTTTTGAGGAGGGTCCTGAACATAAAGTCAAATCCCATTTTTAGGAGTATACTGCACATAAAGTAAAATCCAATTTTTCAGGAAGGTCTTGAAAATAAAGTAAAATCCCATTTTTCAGGAGGGTCCTAAATGTAAAGTAAAATCCTATTTTTCAGGAAGGTCCTAAACAAAAGTAAAATCCCATTTTTCAGGATAGTCCTAAACAGAAAGTAAAATACCATTTTTCAGGAGGATCCTGAACAGAAAGTAAAATCCCATTTTTCAGGAGGGTCCTGAACATAGTCCTGAACACAAAGTAAAATCCCATATTTTAGGAGGGTCCTGATCATAAAGTAACATCCCATTTTTTAGGAGGGTCCTGAACAAAAAGTAAAATCCCATTTTTTAGGAGGATCCTGCACATAAAGTAAAATCCCATTATTCAGGAGGGTCTTGAAAATAAAGTAAAATCCCATTTTTCAGGGGGGTCCTGAACATAAAGTAAAATCCCATTTTTCAGGAGGGTCCTAAAGAGAAAGTGAAATCCCATTTTTCAGGACTTTTAAATTTTTCAAGAGAGTCCTTAATAAAAAGTAAAATCCCATTTTTCTGGAGGGTCCTGAACAAAGAGTAAAATCCCATTTTTCAAGAGAGTCCTGAATATAAAATAAAATCCCATTTTTCAGGAGGGTCCTGAACATAAAGTAAAATTCCATTTTTCAGGAGGGTCCTGAATAGAAATAAAATCCCATTTTTCAGGGGGGTCCTGAGCAGAAAGTAAAATCACATTTTTCAAGAGGATCCTGAACATAAAATAAAATCCTATTTTTCAGGGGGGTCCTGAACATAATTTAAAATCTCATTTTTCAGGAGGGTCCTGAATAGAAAGTAAAATCCCATTTTTCAGGAGGGTCCTGAACATAAAGTAAAATCCCATTTTTCAGGAGGGTCCTGATCAAAAGTAAAATCTAATTTTTCAGGAGGGTCCTGAACAGAATGTAAAATCCACTTTTCAAGAGGGTCCTGAACAAAAGTAAAATCCCATCTTTCCGGAGGGTCCTGAACATAAAGTAAAATCCTATTTTTCAAGAGTGTCCTGAACATAAAGTAAAATCCCATTTTTCAGGCGGGTCCTAAAAAAAAGTGAAATCCTATTTTTCAGGAGGGTCCTGAATAGAAAGTAAAGTCCCATTTTTTAGGAGGGTCCTGAATAGAAAGTAAAGTCCCATTTTTCAGAAGGGTCCTGAATATAAAGTAAAATCCCATTTTTCAGGAGAGTCCTGAGCAGACACTAAAATCTTATTTTTCAGGAGGGTCCTGAACAGAAAGTAAAATCCCATTTTTCAGGAGGGTCATGAACATAATGTAAAATGCCATTTTTCAAGAGGGTCTTGAACAAAAACTAAAATCCCATTTTTCAGGAGGGTCCTGAACATAACGTAAAATCCTATTTTTCAGGAGAGTCCTGAACATAAGGTAAAATCCTATTTTTCAGGGGGGTCCTGAACATAAGGTAAAATCCCATTTTTCAAGAGAGTCCTGAATATAATGTAAAATCCCATTTTCTAGGAGGATTTTGAAAATAAAGTAAAATCCCATTTTTCAGGAGGGTCATGAACATAATGTAAAATCCCATTTTTCAAGAGGGTCCAGAACATAAGGTAAAATGTCATTTTTCAAGAGGGTCCTGAACATAAAGTAAAATCCCATTTTTTCAGGATAATCCTGAACATAAATTAAAATCCCATTTTTCAGGAGGGTTCTAAATATAAAGTAAAATCCCATTTTTCAGGAGGATCCTGAACAGAAAGTAAAATTCCATTTTTTAGGAGGATCCTGAACATAACATAAAATCCCATTTTTCAGGATGGTCCAGAACATAAGGTAAAATCCCATTTTTCAGGAGGGTCCTGAACGTAAAGTAAAATCCCATTTTTCAGGAGGGTCCTGAAAAGAATGTAAAATTCCATATTTCAGGAGGGTCCTGAACATAAAGTAAAATCCCATTTTTCAGGAGGGTCCTGAACATAAAGTAGAGTCCTAAAATCCCATTTTCCAGG
>NW_025849405.1:156698-166392 GCF_002878395.1 Capsicum annuum
TGAAAGAAAAGTTTATCTGAAAATAATAGTCAACTCTAATGATTATAACATATCGAATTAAAGTGCCTTATCTTTCCATCCAAAACACTCACAAATTGTTGTTGAGTTAATGACCCTAAAACTGAGTTGCTTCCTTTGGTAAATTGCATTAGGACCTCATTCGGCTAGTAGCGCCTTGAAAGTTTTTTCCAACAAGCCTCTCTCATTTTCTTTTTCACAGCTTACCATTGCCTTGTGGTGTCTGTTAGGCTTTTTCACCAATGAGACTCTCTTATTTTCATTTGTCTCAACTCACTGTCGTCTTACAGTGCCCGTAAGGGTTCTCACCGATAAGACTCTCTCATTTTTATCTATCTCAACTGACCATCGTCATTGATGCCCATAGGAGTTTTCACCGATAAGAATCTCATTTTCATTTCTCTCCTAATTCCTTGTGTTGAGGAAGATAAGTTGTCCTAAAATGTGTCATCTTATCCCCTTGTATGCTTAGCCTTAACATCCTCAAGGATCGATTTAAAGGTCTTTCTTTGGTTGTAATAGGATTTTGGTTAGGGTTAGGAAGAAAGGATGTCATGAGGCTCAAACGACACTTGAGATTGGGTAGGACTTACAGCTTTTGAAATCGACTCAAACAATGAGGATTAACTCATGCCCCAGTTTTTTGAATGGGTGACGCTAAATTATTTATTTGGTTAGACCGAGCCTAGAGTAGGGCAGCCTACGTATCTCACCCCTAAGAGAGGAGTATCAGGTCATGCGTAGTTCTAGCAACTTGTTCTTTTGCTTTATTCTAACTTGTTCTTTTGCTTGATTCTAACTTCTTATTTTCTCTTTTATCGACTCTTTTTCTCTTTGAAACTTTTGTAACTCTTTTCTCGACACTCTTCTCTTTTCTTTCTGGTTGGACATATTTTCTTTTGCTTCTCTTTTTTTGAAATTTTTCCGACTCTATTGTTTTGCTCGACACTTTTCTTTTGAGCTGTGCTGACTCTATCTTGATTCCAAAAGAGGGGTATGAAAGAAAATATGACTAAAGCTCAAATGGGGTAAACAAAGAATGCCATGATGTTTGGATAGCAGAATGAAATGTCTTCATCATATCAATCCATAAAAATGCAAGTACATATCATGCAATATGAAAGTGAGAGATGATGATCATTTATGACATTTTGTAAGCATTAACTTTAACTGAGTCTGTGCGTCACTACTCTTGCAATTTGTTCAACATATCACTCCACTTTTGTTGTACATTCCTCACATCGAATGACTCATACTTTCGTGAAGCTGATTTTCTTTCTGTTCACATAGCCACTATTTGACCTAATTAAGCCATGTCTTTCAATTGATGACCAAGTTATTCTTGTGATTCTCAAAATAATTGCCTTAATTTTCCAAGAAGGCTTGAACTTGTCCCCAAATGTCTCAGCAATCTACCTATTTTCTCAGATGCTCTCTTTTTCTAACTTTAACCCTCTAATTCAATGTTCATGCTTAAACTGGATTTTAAGATCTGACTGAAAATTTTGTTAGCATGTCATATCACTAGAGTCAACATAAAATGTAATGTGGAAAGAAAACAAACAAAAACATATTTAAAACACAAAGGAGAAAGGGACACTTCATTTAATTAAAATAAATAATAGAAGGGTTTGAACATAATGACAAATGGACAAAACAAGATAGAATCCGAACAATAACCCTAAAATAATTTGGATAATAGAAAATATAATAAATCAAACTACCAGACCTCTTACTATTAGGGAGAGGGATGACTTCTCAATTGCTCAGCCTGACATCTTAGCCACTGATTTGCATATTAGCATGACTAGAGTTATCTTCATTGTCATTGTTCTGTACCATAATCAATTTGTCTTGAATCATCTTTTCAATTTCTCTTTTCAAAGCTCGACAATCTTTCATACTGTTACCCTGAACATTAGAATGATATGCACATCGTACATTAGGATCAAAACTTCTTGAATGCGGGTCAGGAGTATACCTAAGGAGAGGAGTGATCATGCCTCATTATGACAATATCTGAAATAAACTTTTCATACGACTCTCCAATTAGTGGGAAACTATCCCTCAATTTCTGCCTCATTTCATTGTTTAACTTGGATCGAACATCCGGCCTAGAAGGGCTTTGGTATGTTAAGGGAATCGGAGGATTACTTTGAGGAGTTGGTGCGAGCCATTATGGGTAACGAAGAATTTGAACATATGGTTGTGTGCAATATACTAGAAATGGAGGTGGGAAAACAGGGTATAATGGATTTTCGGAGTGATTATGGAGAGTTTGGGCAAGAACTTAGGCTTGAGACTGACGGAAACGACAACGTCGTCTTCTTGGATATGCCTATTCTCTTACTACAATAGCAATGCGATCTTTCTCATTCTTCTTCCCTCCAGGTTCCCTTCATTAATTGCAATATTGTCCCAAATGTTTCACGGATTCCTCATGCCCATCTTGCTCCTCAAATTTCGACATCTCAAATATTGGAGGAAGGTTAGCGCTTAAAGGCATGCCCCAGACTTTGTATGAAACATCTTCTTTACCCGCAGGACCTAAAGAATTTTTCATAGAACTTTCTGCGCTCTTAATTTTTCCAACCATTTTCTCCGACTCTTCTGGCACACTGGACTTCTTGTTAAGAAATTTTGGTGGTCCAGTTATCTTAAAAGCAGGCTCAGGAGTATAACAATGATCACCAAGATTATTGAATATAGATTCACTAGCAGCATGGAGACGCACAACTGTTGGGTAAGCCAGTGTGAAAGTCCCAGTAGAGGATTGAGCAACAAGATCACATACGACATGTGGTGTTGTAATGTAGTAGGCTTATGCTGAGGAGCTAGTGGCAAAATGGTGGAAGTATTGAGATGTTTTTGGCTTAGAATGAATTCTGAGTCATGTTGCAGTGCATCAAAAATAATACAAAACTGACTTTGAGATTTTGGTGGAAAACACGAGGTATTTGTAGGATCAATAAAGGGAAACAGAGGAGGAGGCAACCCACTAGCCCAAGCTCGATCCATTTCTGTCATTTGTTGTCTTAGCCTCTTAATCTCTTGCTTCAAACATTCATTTTCCTGATTCTTTGTTTGATCCATGATGTCACTCTCTGTATCTTTATTGGACATAACTAACCCTTTGACTTTGGTGTGATACGGAGGACCAGCCAGAATGCCACAAACCAATCACCTTAAATTGACTGAACAAAAACAACGAATGTGTTAAGAGTTCAACACTTTTTCAAAACTCTTTTTCCTTCTTTTTCTTTTTGAAAAGATCACCAAACCTAAGAAGGGAGCCTACGTATCTAACTTCTGAGAGAGGAGAATCAGGTGTGCGTAGTTCGTGAAGTCTTGTCAAAATGGCCAATTAAACTATTTTTCCATTCTTTTTCTTTAAACTTCAAAGAGAAAAGAAAATAACAAATTATCAAAAGAATTGACGAAAATCTTTTGTATTTTTCAAGTTTAAATCCTTATACAAAATGAAATCTATAATTACCAAAGAAAATCTTTCTGGGCTTTCAATTGTGAGTTTCATACAAAAATAAAATTTAAACCTATTAAAGGAAAATCTTTTGTAGTTTTTTTTTAAAGATGTATATGAAACATCTACTCTAAATGAAGAGTGAGGAAAATATTTTGAATTTTTCAGATTCCTGTACATAATGGAATCTATGATTACCGAAGAAAATATTTTTATTTTCGATTTTGAATTTCATACGAAAATGAAACTTGAACCTATTAAAAGAAAATATTTTTTGTTGTTTTCATTTTAAGATGTACATGAAACATCCACTCTAAATGAAGAGTGAATAATTTTTTTTTTGAATTTTTGAAATAAGATCCCCGAACCCACAATAGGCTGCCTACATATCTCACTCCTGAAAGAAGAGAATCAAGGGTGCGTAGTTTGTCCAGATTGGACAATTAAAGATTAAAGGACCGACTGAACCCTAACATGAGAGACGTGACTACAACGATGAAAATAAAATCTTTTTGGGGATTTTAAATTTGACTTCCACATATGACTGACACCAACAACTATGAAAGAAAAAATCCTTTTGGTATTTTTATGAAATATACAAAACTTCTACAATTTTCGCATTTTTCTGTTATAAAAACTCATATGAATAAAATTCTTTTTTGAATTTTTCGAATTGTGAATACTTGCTTAAGGAAACAAAACAAAAATCTTTTTGATATTTTTGATTTTGACAAATCAGTGCAAAAGGGAAAAAAAAAAATTTGATTTTTTGTATTGTAAAAAACAAAAGCCCTAAAGAACTCTAAAAACTATGAAACTCTCTCTTTTCTTTTTTTTCTTCTACGACTCACTTTTTTCATAGCCTACACACTTTATTTCTAACACATATTTTCCCCCAAATCAGTCCGTCAAAAGACCCCATTACCCTCAAAGATGCAACATTTAGCACATAGGGATGCGGTAGAGGTGAGTCTCCTATAAAGGACCAAATGGGCCCCGCTAGGTCCCAATATGACACACTTAAGTATGACCTAAAGGCTGACCTACACTGGGGTTCACCGTTGGAAAATCTTTTTGAAAATGATTTGACTCTTTAAACTGATCCGCGAACAGAGATTCTGAGTAAGGAATTCTGTTGACCGGGGGAAGGTGTTAGGCACCCCTCGATCCTATGGTTCGACCATGGTCCCTTGACAGAGTATATCGGTTAATTTTGACACTAAAAATGTATGAACCACATAAACACACAACTCAAGAAAACAAATAAATCAAACAAAATTCAAATTGGAAGTAATGTCCAGTCTTAATTATACAGTCCCAAAGATAAGAAAATAAGAAAATATAAATCCTATTCTAGACTGATCTTAAATTATGCTCCAATGCTTACCCGATGCCTCGGGCCTACATCACGAACATTTTTCGCCAACATAATACGTCGGGTCATTCCCCGGTGAATAACTACAATGTGTCTCGGGGCATTCCCCGGCTAAATGAATACATTTTTAGGGCGAGAAAATGTAACGCTCCGAAATCGGGTCCCGAGACGTCACACGGTGCTTAGGATTGCAAGTGACCCCAAGCTAACCCTTCTACTGGCATAACTCATAAGCAACTGAACAAAAAGTATAAATCTATAGAACTCTATGGAAAATAACTCTTTTCTGAATATGATAGATACAAAATTGAATTTACAAGATTACAACTCTGCTTTTACAACAAAAATTAAAATGGAATATATCAACTTCTACTGACTGTCTATGAAGCCTCTACTAGTACTGACTGTAGGTTGCTGGTTCATGACTCCTGACTATCCCAACTCAATACAGCTGGATAAAGAAAATACAACACTTTTCGAACTTTATAACTAACTCAAGCCCTTGAATCAAAAGGACTCATCACCTGCAGACTGGATGCCGCGAACTGACTAGATCTGAAGATGCACACTATACCTTGTACCTATATTTTGAGAAAATGTAGCCCACATACGAATATGTAGGTCAGTACTATGGAAACGTACCGAGCATATGGGGGTGCAATGCATATATAAAATAATATCTTAATATCATCACAGTTTATAAAATTATGTATGCTGATATAAATGACTCACTTAGCTCGAATTAAAATCATCATAATCATAAGAGAGTAAAATATATCGGGTGAAACATTTGAGTCATCATAATAAATCTCAATTCACTTCCATCTCAATTCCAAATCATCAAAGCAATCAAATCTCATAACAATTCTCTTTGGAATATATGTTCATTAAATCTTTCGAAAACAATGACTTTCTCAAACTAAGTCTTTCAAACAAATATGTTTTCATCTCAGATAGAAGAATAAGACTTTTCATATTAGATAGGATAATACACACACACATTGGGAGTCTCTCATAACCGACAAAAACCATGTGAGCTACATGGAGACCAACGTCCAACCCACATTGGGGAGAGTCGTCTTATCCTTGCCATCGGAGTAGGACCTTCAAATTTTATTCACTAGTGATCACTATATATAATTCAGCCTCAGGCTCACAACCAATGGGGGAACGTAGTTCTAGGGAAGTACCAATCCTGCTATACCTCCCTCTAGATGCTAAAGACTACTCCCGGACATAGCTCAGATCTTTTTAAAAGAAAATCCACTACTAAATATTTCAACAATTCACAACGGGAGCCATCATGCTACCCCTTTCATAATAAATCACTAAAAGTTGATTTCTTTTCTCATCTCGGGTTCAAAAACAACCCTTTTTACGACCAAAAGGTCAAAGCTTCTTTATCATCTCAAATTTTTTAAGCTCAAGGTGTTTATAACACATGATTTTCTCAAAATAATAATCTCAAATAGGGTTCTAAAAAACCCATACATCAATATCACCATAAAACCTTCCAAAGTTTCATACTTTATGACATAAGCACAAAAATAATCACTTAAAACTTAAAATTTCAGCTTTATAAACATACATATTGGTAAAGAAAATTAGCTTTGGGATTCAAATCTCATTGTGCTTATAGCACATAAATTCTCAAAGTACAATCCCAATTAGGACTCAAGGTCTCATACATCAAAATCATATTAAATTTTCTCAAGATTCATGCTTTTCATCATAAATATATATAACTTACTTTAACATCTGGAAAATTCAGTTTTAGGTACAAAAATTTCATCATTGTCGTTCAATTCAACTTCCAAAACATAGAGAGTATCATAATCTCATGTAAAACCATATAGGGTATAAATTCATGCTTCAAATTCATATCAAAATGTGTAAAATCATGTATATTCATAAAAGAAAAATTAATTTGGGAACAAGAACGAAAGGGTGTTCTTGTTGAAAAACTCCACATACTTTAAAATTGAAACTTTGAATGAACTCTTGACCTTGGGACTCTATTCGTGAAAATAATGAGTGTTTCTTGTAGCCCTCGGAATGGGAATTCCGAATCTCTAAGAATTATTGAAAACTCATGGTTGAATCTTGAGATATTTGAATTTTTAGGTTGAAACCCTAATGAATGTTCTTGGTGATTTTGAGAGAAAGTAAACTTATTTCTATGTTATGGGAGTTTAATCCCGTGTTATAGACATATATAGGGGTGTTTTTGGAACTTGGAAGTGAGGTATGCGGCGCACAACCCATGGTAGACCTTAAGGTGTGCGTCTGATAACGCTCAATCTACAGCTCTCGTGGGAGTGTAAAGCG
Source organism: Capsicum annuum (assembly GCF_002878395.1). Taxonomy (NCBI): domain Eukaryota; kingdom Viridiplantae; phylum Streptophyta; class Magnoliopsida; order Solanales; family Solanaceae; genus Capsicum; species Capsicum annuum. The sequence goes on from NW_025849405.1 coordinate 163,901, forward strand.
GTCGTTAGCAAATATAGAACCCAACCTGGGTTGGGTATCGATCCCACAGAGAATAGCTTGGCCAACAAGCAAGAGAAATTACTAGACTTTTAGTGCAAGTCTCGTAGGAAAGGGGGGATTGTAGTATGTAACCAAAACAAGAATGTAAGAACTGAAAATAGCAAAATAAAGAGAGATTGTCACGTGTGTTGTAAACAATGAGAATTGAGGCGTTGGGGTTATGTCCACCTTCTGAGGTATACGTCTCTATTGGCTATGAGTGTGTAGAGTCTTGACATGTAATTGCTTATAGAGAATTGTAGTCGATGGTAAATCCAAGCGTCTCTCGACCTAAACAAGGACTATTTCACTTTAACTCTCTCGAGCTTAAAGCGTGACTAACGGTACGAATTCTCCAAGAAGTTAGTCCAGGTACGGCACTAGCTTTTTAATAGGAAAGGGTGTCCTACTACCTTGACATTATCTCTTTTCCAGACAAATAACTTTTCTCTCGAACAAGTCAGATGTTAGACTGGCGTTGGTCTATGCGTCTTCTTTTCTAGACAAATAACCTTTCTCTCGAACAGGTTAGATGTTAGAATGGCGTGTTCTTGTGTTTGAACCGCAAAGAATGTAGATTTAAGATGAAGAGAATAATGATATAAGCAATATACTTGTCTTGAACTCACAAACTCATAGCTATAGATAGTAACTCATTCGGCTTCCATAACCCCAACTAAGAGATTTAGTTACCCATGAATGCGAAGGATATCACGTTTTGCATGGTGGATGGCGTGAATAGTAGGTGTTTGGCGTGTGGTTTTAGTGATTCCGTAGCAAGTAACGATTCTCTTGTTGTGGAATTTAAGAGTAGAAGAATGAAGAATTGAGAATGGGTTGTAGGAAGATGTCTTAATTGTAAGGAGATGAATGAATTGTCAGAATGTCTCCCTTTTTTTCTTTTTTTCAAAATCTCTAACATGATAGGGTATTTATAATACTCCTATCCTACTCCTCCTAAACTAATAAAATAAATAACCAAATCCTAATATACTAATGAAATCCTTGACCCAATTGTACTAGGGTAAGGTTACAAAATTATAATCCAAATAGAATGATGAAACACATAACCTAATTGCACTAGGTTAATGTATTATGGCAAAAATCCAGCTTTGTGTCTGTAAGTCCCAAAGTCTTCAGAAATGCTGTTTTAGCCCGGGACAGATTTTCCATGCAGCAGATTTAGTCCTTTATGCGTCCAGCTCCTTTCCATCTCGTTTGTGAGCTTTCTTTTGCGTCAAGTAAGCCATAAATTGCTGTATTTTGCATCATTTATACCTGAAACTTTCCTAATCACATTTGTTAGCTCATTTACAGGAAAAAGGACTAAAAGTGTACGAAATAGATAATTAGTTCTCGAAACTAGGCTAAAATATGGGCAAAATATATTGATATAGGCGCGTAATTTCGCCTATCATCAGCGTCACACACCTTATGGCAGACATTTAAGTATGCGTCGCACTCCCAATCATACACATTTGATTGGGCGGCGCGTTGCCCATCGCACACCCTTACTGCCTCTCATGAAAATGGGCATAACTCTTCGCTCGGGTATCGAATTTTTGCGAAATTGGTATCGTTGGAAAGATAATTCAATTATCTATATTTTTATAGGTATTAGGATGAAAAGTTCCATATATGTTAAGAGATATACACGTTTGAAGTTGATCCTTGGGGAATCGAATGTCAAACTTTGGATGAATCAATTGGTCTTAGCTCAACTTTGTTCTAGGTCATTGCTATGAACATTTTTCAGCTCTAAACTACTCCATAGACTAGGATAATGATCATTAAACTTGTATTCATGTGAAAATCACTTGGATTAGATCTTAGACGCACATGAATGACAGTTAGAATTCTAGCTCAAAAATATGGGGTATTACAGAAAATCAAACCACTCAACAAACTTTCAAACATTCAACAAAACCAAAAATTCTAAACTTGGCCTACCCATCCTACACTTTTCTATTACTTCCGACTTATCTTGCTACTACCACGTTTAACAATGTCAAAAATCAATCAAATGAAAAATTAAATAAATCAAGTGAAATTGCTAATTAGCCAACTTTTGATATCACCCCAAATTGCGATTTAACCCCAAATTGAGTCTAAGTTCTTTGATTATTTCAATTCCTAATAATCAATCGATGGATATCAACAACCAACCACGATGATCCAAGACATATCAAAATCAATAAAATAAAATCCACACACCCTGAATTTATCACACCAAGTATCACACAATTAAGAATTAATTGAGAATGAGATGAAGAACGGACCTTAATGTCACTTTTATTCAATCAAACGGAGGAGCTTCATGGATTCAAAACCTCAACTTAAACCCACTTTGAACAAAACCCCATTTGGTGTTGAATTTGACCCCGAAACAGATTTGAAAACCAATCTAAACCTCAATCACGACTAACTCAAAAACCTTAATCGACAAATCAAGA
>NW_025849406.1:0-271 GCF_002878395.1 Capsicum annuum
ATCCGGTTACTCGAAAAAGATCCATGTGCTATTAATGACTCCAAAACGTTTCATGGATATACCAATAAGTTCTTACTTCATTGTTATGGCATTAATGACTCCAAAACACTTTATTGATGTGCCAATGAGTTCTTACTTCATTGTTATTCATTGATGGTCTATTTATATATCTCTTATTGATGTATCATTATTTCAAAGTATCAAAAATGTGGTGGCGACCGAAATAACAATCTCAAAGATTAATTGAACTAAGTGATGGAAGTTCTCTCAT
>NW_025849406.1:371-1186 GCF_002878395.1 Capsicum annuum
TACCAATAAGTTCTTACTTCATTGTTATGGCATTAATGACTCCAAAACACTTTATTGATGTGCCAATGAGTTCTTACTTCATTGTTATTCATTGATGGTCTATTTATATATCTCTTATTGATGTATCATTATTTCAAAGTATCAAAAATGTGGTGGCGACCGAAATAACAATCTCAAAGATTAATTGAACTAAGTGATGGAAGTTCTCTCTTATCGGGTGGTATCCCAAGGGCATAAGCCTATCATGGGTCGATCCCTAGTTATGTGTTTATGGTTGGTATCCCAGGGGCATAAGCCTAGCATGGTTCGATCCCAGTTGATATGTACTGGAGGCAGCCTAATGGTCACAGTATAGTACAGTAATGATTACAAAGATGATAAGAATGAAGGTAAAGTGATTGAATAAATACAATGTACAGGTTGTCACAAGTTCTAGTAAGTGTGGTCCACTCCTATTATGATTTATTCGCTTGTTTTTTATTTCTATTGAGCTCCTATATCATATGTGATTATCTACAACTTTACATACTCAGTACATATTTCGTACTGACGTCCCCCGCGGAGGACCTGCGTTTTATGTTGCAGGCACAAGTACCTCAGCTTATACATCGCACAAGTAGGAGCCAGGATATCCAGTTGTTTTTGGTGAACTCTAATTTGCTTCGGGGCTTTCCATGTCATATCCAGTCATTTTTCGTATTGTATAGAAGTTAGTTATATGGCGGGGTATGTCCCGACCTTAGTTAAACTCTGTGTATTGTCTAGAGGCTTTGTAGACCTAATGTACAGTCAAGGTGGTGTTTTGTTAATAGACA
>NW_025849407.1:0-2386 GCF_002878395.1 Capsicum annuum
AATCTAAAGAATGAATATGACAAATGGACACCAAAACAAATAGTTAATAAAAATTATAACTTTTTAGACTTAGACTGTGTAATAGATACAGAAAAAAATACAATTATGGATAGGATATATGACAAAACAATTATTAGATAATAATATAAACATAACATATGCACCAGAATATATAGAAAGAACACTAATAGGAACAGTGAAATTATGGATTTACAACTTAACCAAAAATAGCAAGAAGGTATTAAGAACTAATAAACCTACAGAAGGAACATCATTAACAACAGCTAAACTAACACCTATATAATTATTAAAAGAATATGAAACAGCTATAAAAGATGAATTTGGTAGTATGACAACAATAGAAGAAGAACAAAATGAAGAAAAGGATACAAATAGGAATTTAATGTTAAAATTAGCAATATGTAATATGTGTTATATAGATGAATATACTTGCACATTTAAAGAATATTATTATAAAGCAGTATATAATATAGAAAAAAGTAAAGAAATAAGAAAATTATATTTTAATAAATTACCCGAACCATTTAGTTCAAAAATAATAAAGAGTTGGGAAAAAGCAAAAATAGTAGATATTCTAGGAGCAAGAATAAAATTTTTACAACAATGGTATAGAAACTTATGTGAAAAATATAGAGAAGAATTAAAAATGGAAAAAACATTGATAAGAAATTTAGCATGTTACAAAAATAAAATAGCACCTCAATTCGAATTTGAAGAAAGATATTATAAGAAAAGAAAAAAACATAAGAAATATATAAGAAATATAAAAAATCAAAATATAAATACAAGAAACCAAGAAAAAGATATTATGTAAAAAATTATAAATACAAAAGACCATATAGAAAAAATAAATCTATAAAAGAATGTACTTGTTATAATTGTGAAAAATTAGGATATTTAGCTAGAGATTATAAATTAACTAAAAATTCAAAAATAAATAAATATCATAAATAAAAATAGAAAATACAGAATATATGCAGATAGATTATATAGATTATGAATTAGAAAGTGAGGATAGTATATATATGAAATATCAGAAAATGAAACAGATAATGAAATAGAAAGTCAAATAGATGAATCAAATGACTGAAGAAAATATAAAAATAATAACAAAGGAAGAATATTTAAATGATGAAGGAACAGAACAAAAAATAATATTTGACAGTAACATATTTGATGAAATAAAAGGAAAAGAATTAGATTTAAGTGTAGATAAAATATTTAAAATACCAACAATAAAAAATATATTTACTAGAAAAAAAGAAGAATATTATGTAGTAGGCCAAAAGGAACATGTAATAGATTGTAGATATGCAAAAAGTAAAGCAAGTATACCACTAGTAACAAAAAGAATAATTAATAAAGAGATAAACGATATAAAAAGTAGAGGAGACTCAATAAAATATGTACACCTTGGAGGTACAGAGATATTAATAAAAAGCATGTTTTAGAGAAGCAATAGATACACCAATAGAATTATATTTAGCAGATGATAGAATTATAAAACCTATAGAAAAAAGCATAATAACTGCCATAAAAGGAAATTTAATATACCAAAAATTTAAATTTATAATAAGTGTAAATTATTCAGTAGCGGTAACAGATAAAAATATAGATAAATGATTATTATTATATTGGAAAATATCAGGAATAGAATTAATCTCAGTAAGTAAAATATTTACAGCAAGATGCAAAAAATTATATGTATTAAAAACAAAACATAAAATAACAGAAAAAAATAAGATTAACAAAATACGAATAGAAAGTCCATTCGAACAAATTGTAAAAACAATAGATAATAATGATTATAGCTATAGAGACATAAATATAGAAGAAAATTTAGAAATAATAAATGATAGAATAAGTACAACGAAAAGAATAGTTGATGAAAAACCAGAATCATCAATCTCATCAAAAAGAACAAGTTATGAAACAAATTCAACAAATAATTTAAACCAAAATTAGATAACAGGAAAGGTAAATAAAAAAGAATATTTAATACTCTTAAATACAGGACAAGAAGAAAATTATATAGCAAAATATCTAGCAAAAAATGAAGAAATAAAAACTGATAATGATATATGCCCAGATCTACAAATAAGTTTAATAAATATTAAAAATATAGTAGAAAATGAAATAATAATAGGAATTAGAAAAATAAAAATAGAATTTGAAGTAAAGGAAAAATGCAAAAAGCAGACATAATATTAGGAATAAAATGGTTAGAACAAGTAAAACCATATAATATAGAACATACACAATTAACCTTAACATATAACAGAGAGAAATTATTCTTAAAAAGTAGCCTTAACATAAAATGAAAATATATGTATTAATGAAGATAGTAGTAGAAGGATATTACAGT
>NW_025849408.1:0-2195 GCF_002878395.1 Capsicum annuum
CACGTCGTACCTATTGCACGGAAAGTGTGCTCTACTCTATTTTTCAAAACCAAGCATATTTTCAAGGACATGAGCTACCTCGGGGCATTTACTTTTCAATTCCATAAAATTATCGCAAAACTCATCAAAGGAATAAGCCTTTGCCGCGGCGTAGAATAGATAAAGATGTTCTCCGCAATGTTGATTTACGTGAAGATTTTCAGTGAGGTGCCTCATGCAAAGTCCGTGATGTGCACGACTGTATACACGGGAGAAGGCATTGGCGATGCTAATGTGCCTGTCGGAGATGACGCATAGATCTGGTTCATCTTCTATGATAGACTTCAGCTTCTGGAAGAAGAAGGTCCAAGAAGCATCGTTCTCTTTATTGATGACATAAAAGGTAATCGAAAATATATGATTTTCGGTGTCCTGTGCAACGGCGCTCAGCAGAACGCCCTCGTACTTGCCATACAAATGTGTGCCATCGATGACAATTACCTTTCTCATGTGGGCATATCCTCGTATGCAAGCTCCGAATGCTAAGAAGTAGTAAACGAACGATCCATCCATCCGGTTTACCATGATAGAGTAAGAAGACCCGGGATTCAATAACTCCACCATGTGGAAAAAAGTCGGCAAGCAAGCATATCTGTGCTCCGATGTCCTGCGAATGATGTTCTTCGCAATTACACTTCCTTTCCAACACATCTAATTGCTTGCATTGCAACGCAACTCCTTAAATACAATTCTTTGAATCTCTCCTATGCTTGGACCCTTACCATCCCAAAAATGATTTACGCATACTGAAGCGATCAATTTGGATGAGACTTTTTTGTGCCTGCAGTGGCGTTTTCAATGCCACACGTGTGCATCCCAACATACTTGTATACGCAAAATCTGTCCGACGTGTCGTACTTTTTTGCCCGCAACAGCCAGCCACAACCACGAGATAAACATTGTGCCTTCATCAATTTCGTGCAGCTCTTCTCCATATAATAATCAAAAGACTGCCTCACCGCTGCTGCGCTAGTTACATTTTTATCTCTTTTTTATCGGCGAATGTTTGACCACAATAGAAATTGGTTCCATCAGTGAAGGGGTGTCCTATTTGTGATTCCGCTTCACGGTCTTCTTCATCATCTTGCGAGTTCGATGAAAAGTCTTCCATATGCATAGAATAATCTTCCATATTAATCGTATCATCGACATCGTTCTCGTAATTATTCAAATCATTATCGATCAAATCATCGTCGATTGTCGGGCGCCGCGGTGAGGGTGCTGATGAATTCAGAGGTCCTTCAAAGGACCTTTCAACCACATTTATCCTCAAAATTGGTCTAAATCCATCTGCATCAGCATCCATTATGTACGTTAGCACACGTACATCGCTATTTATGATCGTAGGATTCACTTTTTCCCTCGAATGCATTACATAACTAATCACCACGTCGCTCGGCGTGCAATCTAGATCTCCGCTCTGCATTACGCTTGCAATAAATTCATCGTATGAACAATTGCGGCGAACAGGAATGGAATTGTCACCTTGGTAAATGATCTCTATTTCCAACATTTCGAAGTCTCCACCCATTCTCCCATGAAATCACCAGAAACCAGAATAAATTCTGCAATATACATTCTAGAATTAAGCTTCAGTTGATGGTATATTATGCTTATGGTCTATGTCGTGTTGTATGCACAGTCAATGACTGGCGAGGACGGGTCGATGACTGCGCAGATTTTTGTACAAATACTTGAAATTGCAAATATTGCTTGTAATCAATGATTGTTGGGTTTATGGAATAAAGAAATGAACTTGGAGTCACCTGAGCTGCTGTAATGCACTTTCTAAAGTGGTTTTGAGTCATGTGAGTGATTTAAAGCTTTTTAACATTGGTGGAAAGTGTGTTTGAGAAGATAGGAACCAAATGGGGTAACAATGGATGCAATGGACAAGCTTATGATGTTTGTGGACTAATTTACAACTGATCTTCGAAAAATAACGCCGGAAAAGTGGCCGGAATCGGAGCTTTTTGGTGGAAAAAATAACCACTTTCTATTTTTAACTTTTGGAATTATTTTTTTTAATATTTTTGGAAACCTAGATATTATTTTTATATATATAGTGGTGGATGATGGAGTGGGTTGAAGTGTATTATTAGAAACTTATGGGTGAATTTATTAAGTTGAAAGTATTGGGTTAAAGTGAATTATTA
>NW_025849409.1:0-1704 GCF_002878395.1 Capsicum annuum
AATACATCTAGAGACGGAAGATACAATAGTGTGATTTTCTAGCAAACCCATTTCTCAATCAATCAAAAATCCATTATTCCTCAATCTTAAAACATCGTTAATCTTTGATTTTGTTACTTTGTTCTTCTTCTTCTTCCTTTTAAATCAATTACCCAGATGAGCTTTGAGTTGTGTTGTATTACCAAAAAGGGGCAGAGGGGGCTAGGCCTGACCTTGATAGAACGCACAACCATTAGTGATATCAATCATAAGTGATATCACCACACCAGAAGGCATAAACAATTATATTGCCTTCTGTTACATACACAAATCTGTGCTAGCTAACAAAGAAGTTGGATTTGTCATATTTACATCTAAGACTTGGCATCATCCATTTGTCTAATTGGATGAAGCCTCTAGCCTGTCTAGGAAGATGAGAAAGGGATTGAGTGATAAGAATCTGCGTAGAGGTGGAAGCCAATTTGGCTAACCAGTCAGCAACTTGATTCCCCTCCCGAAAATAGTGAGTTACTTAAATCCCAATTCTATTCTTGATACTTTTGATGTTGTCCACAACTTGTTTCAATCCTACAACAAAAAACAATCACTTTGTGATTTAATATTGAATTTAATGATGACGTCATTGAAAGGTAATCTCCTTTTATTAAAAAAATTTGAGGTTCAGCTTACGCATTGATCTTCATCAGGCTTTTCCAAGTTTGTGAGTCAGTTGACGTAGGAACTTTGCTCACTGGATGTGATCTCTTGCAATATTTCTTCATTAAAAAATCAGCCCAAAGATATGGTTGGGTCCTGAACCTCCGCCATCTTTTAAGTATCAATGAATTGGAGATATCATGCATCCTTCTTATTCCAATGCCACCTTCTTCTTTCAGGAAACATAGATTTTCCCACTTACTCCAATGATACTTATTTTTATCAACACTAGTTCCCAAAAGAAAATTCGCAAAATGCATCTCGATAAGGCAGTTGGTACCCTTAGGCGGGTTGAGGGCAGAGAAAGTATAAATAGGTATGGATTGCAGGACATGCTTAATAAGTGTAATTTTTCCACCATCAGACAGCATGCTACTTTGCCATCCATTTAGTCTCTTAACAATTTTTGCAAGCATACTATCAAAATAGCTGAGATTTTTCTTTCCACTATATATTGGACAACCCAAATAATTGAAAGGAAATTTTTTATCCATATAACAAGTCATTATTCTCATTCTATTAATCCTATGAGGAGAAGTATTTAGAGCGGTTATGAAAAAGCTCGTCATTATTCACTTTTTGACCAGAGGCTTTTTCGTACCTCCTGATTTGATGCTTAATGAGTTTGATCGTCTTGTTGTTACCACCTCTAAAAATCACTATATCATCAGTGTAAGCTAGATGCTTAATGATACGGCCATTGTGATTCATGCTGAAAGGAGTAAAATTCTCATCGGAGTTGAGATTGTTCAACATTGTAGATAAAATCTCAGAGCCAATAATGAAGAGAGAAGGAGAGAGGGGATCACCTTGTTTAAGGCCATAGGAGGAGCTAAAAAACCCCACCCTAGTTCCATTAATGAGAATGGAATACCTGCATTAGCAATAATCCTCCAAATCATATCCACCCAAATACCAGAAAAACCGAACCTCTCCATAACACTCATTAAAAAATTCCATCACATTTTATCATATGCCTTGGCCATATCAAGCTTCATTATTAGATTG
>NW_025849410.1:0-2350 GCF_002878395.1 Capsicum annuum
ATAATTCAAGAAACATGACTTTTATGGATAGGGGAGTTTTCTATAACCGACAGCCCCACGTGAGCTACATGGAATACCAAAATTTGAAACCCCCATTGGCGGGAGCGTCATACTCTTTACCAGGGAGTACGACCTTAAAACCTCAATAATCACAATCGGGCTCTCTGGCCAATAATATCATCATCAAACAACCCTACGGTGGCACATAGGTTTAGGTAAATACCAAATATCCCTCTCGGTGCTAAGTACTACTCCCCGACAAGCTCAGAACGCGTTACGAAATCTACCATCATCGTCACAAGGGTCTATCATAAAGACCAAAACAAATATCTCAATTTATTATTCATCAACAATTTGTGGATTCCTAATCCCAACGTTGATTTAAAACATTTCAATCTTTTATAACATCAACAAGGTATCAATGCATTGAACCATAACCAACTCGACATTTGGACAAGGTTATGAAGACTCAATACATAATATTTTCAACAATTCAACTCATCAAAATCATCCAAAAAAAAATACCAAAATTCATCTCAACATCTATATCAAAATCAATCTTTCTCATAGTCAAAATCATCTCGACTCTGCGAGTTCAAGGTCAATGAACTCAAATGATTATTCTTTCAATTCGACAATTAAATCATGACAACAGCTTTTGAAAAGTACTTGAGACCTTTAATTCATAATAAGAATACATATCCCGTAGAACAACTCAAATCACGATTTTTATCTCGAAAGCCTTTAGAAATATCAATTCATTGTAGTAGTATGCAATTCATAGCATAAATTCTCAATTTAAGAAGTAGAGTAATGATGTAATCATGTATATCCATATTGGAAAAAAATTCAAAGTCTTATAAATCCTTCATAAAGTAATTTTAGTGTATACCCATTTTCGAATATCATGAAATTTCAATAATAGAACTCAACCTTTTTAAATGTCAAATGTAACAATTTATCAAGTCATGACAACATCAATACTTTTGAGAAAATATCAAGACTCATGGTAACATCTTAAATTCTATATCTCAATATGATCAATGATTTAATTTCGTCATAAAGAAGCTTTAAGCTTATCATAAATCTCAAAATCATTCCAAAATACCATTTCAACATATATCTCGAAATCATTCAAAATAAAAAATATGAAATTTACAATTATAGATATTAAGACATCTCATGTCTCAAATATATATTCAATAATTCAAATCGTCATTGGGAAGCGTAAAGCTTGATACATATCTCAAAATATTATTCTAAAATACCATCTCGACATACGTCCTAAAATTATTCAAAATACCACCTCATGGTAAAAGTATGTAATTCGCAATGATAATTATTAAATCATATCATGAAAATATTGAGATAATCATATAAATCAAAGTTTATTCATTCAACCATCATAATCTCATAATCGAATTATTTAGACATAATCTCACTTGCAAAATCATGTAAACCCATAATAAAATTAAAGCTTTGGGCACAAGAACGGAAGATTGCTCTTGTTCAAAACCCCACATACCTTGAAATTGACTTGTTGATAACGGAATCCTGTTCGAACAAATAATGGGTGCTCCTCGAAGGTCTTGAAATGAGGAGTTCGTTTGTCGGATTAATTTTGAATTTCTACGGTGAAATTGAAAGATATTTTATGGTGAAATTTGGCTAGGATTTCACTATCCCAAATGTTTCATGGAGAAAATGAATTTTGAAGGTTCAATTATGGATTAAATGGACAAATTTTCGTTCAAGAGGGGGGTGTGAAATGATCAAATTGCCCTTATAAAAACAAATAATATCAAATCTGTCGTTTGGTGGACTGATTTGATAGGCTGAAGTATGTCGACCATAACGTTTTATTCCGATAGACAAATTAGATGAAACCAATTTCATTAGAAAGAGGACTCTTAGAGCTTTCTGTTGATATATACTAGCTCACCCAGATCATTATGTAAAAGGAGTTATGGTCGTTTGAAGTTGATCCTGAAATTCGCCTAGCTGCCGTAATTTTTTTAATTTCCTGGACGTTTTACTGGTCACAGTTCGATCGGAATGGTCATAGTTCGATCGGAATGGTCGTAACTCATCGCTCGAGTGTCCATTTTCGATGATCTACATATCGTTCGAAATCTTATTCGATACTCTACGTAAGGGCAGGTCAACGTCTTAGAAATACTACACATAAAATTTATGGATCTCTCTAAAGTGTAGAACTCGATACGTTTCTCACGAAATCTTTATGAAGAAAATTTTCCAGGTATTACATTATATCCCCCTTGGAAACATTCATCCTCAAATGGCACTTGATAGGATAAAATCACTGATCAACTGGACTTCTTAAGGGACG
>NW_025849411.1:0-1889 GCF_002878395.1 Capsicum annuum
TATTAAAAAATAATTATAAAATTATTTTAAAATAAAAATAAAAAATTGATTAATAAAAATAAAAAACTGAATATTTAAAATAAATCATAAAATTTTAAAAAAATAAAAATAAAAAATTGCATTGAGGATTCCAATTATTAAAAAATAATTATAAAATTATTTAAAAAATAAAATTAAAAAATTGATTATGAAAAAATAGATTATAAAATTATTTAAAAAATAAAAATAAAAAACTGATTATTAAAAGTATATTATAAAATTTTTAAAAAATGACATTGAGGATAAAAATTATTAAAAAATAGTTATAAAATTATTTATAAAATAAAAATTAAAAACTAATTATTGTAAAATCATTTAGAAATCCCCACCTTCCCCAGCCCAGCCCAGCTCCCCAGCCCGCACGTTCCCCAGCGTTAATCTACCCCCCCCCCCCCCCCCCCCGCTCCTCTTCTTCTCCATTAAAGTGAATTTTGCTTCTCCATGATCCTCAAAAATACACACATAAAGTTTTTATTTAAATCTACTTCAAGAATTCAAAAGGGGTCTATAAAAAAGGGTCTATAAAAAAGTCATTTTTATTGAAATTTTTTATAAAATGATGATATTAATGAAAAAAAACTGATTTTTCTTATGGAGGAAAAAAAGAAATGGTTATAAAAGTTATCTTTCTTGAAGAAAAAAGTGATCTTTATTGAAATTTGTTGTAATTTTTCAAGAAATGGTGATACTAATGGAGAAAAAAAAGTGAATTTTGTTGAAAATTTTCAAGAAATGAAAATAATTATGGTGGATTAAAATGAATTTGTTCATGTGAAGATGGGGGGTGGGGTAGGGGGTGACGACGAAGACGCGGGGTGGGGTGAGGTTGAAACGATGAAGACGCGAGGTGGGGTGGAGATGCAGGGGGTGGGGGTGGGGGGTGTTATGAAGAAGATGACATAGGGGGGTGGGGTGCTTTTTATCAAAAAAGAATTAAGAAATTATATTAATTAAAAATTATATTAATAAAATAATTTAAATATAAATTTTTTAATTAATATTTTTTGGGACCCTCAGTGCCACTTGGCACATTTTTATTCGTAATTTAATTAAAAAAAAAGTATCTCACGCACTTTCCGAAGTGCATTGCACGCGCAGTGCCATGTAGGCAAGAAATGCTCAATTGGAACCAAATTGGGGGGTTTAGAGGTTTAATATGTACAAGTCTTAATTTAGGGGCCTAAGTGAATTTTAGGGACAAATTTGAGGGCTATTGATGGGTTTGACCTTTCTTAAATGATCAACGAAACTAGGTGAATAGAGATATTTTTTTAACAGAAAAGTCAGTTTTTCTTTTTTACACTCAAAAAGTAATTTTCCTTTGTTACCCCAACAAAAAGTCACCAATCTTTAACCAACATGGGTTGTGGTGCAGTGGATGGGGCTGCTCCACCCTAACTAGAGGTCGAGGGTTCGACCCTGGGTATGGAGAAAACTCTGTTGGGAGCGTTGTCACCTTAATGGGTCCTGCAACGCGCGATCTGGATTAATCGAGGCTTCAATGCGGGCATCGAACACCGGATGGAAAACCCAAAAAAAAGGTCACCAATCTTTTGCTATTTTATTTAACAGATTTTTTGCATTCTTTTATATCACAAAAATCACTTTCAAGTACTTAACTCGAAATATGATATATTCTATTATTTTTTGACAGAGTCACATGTCACATCATCTTTTAAGTCAAACAAATAATTTTTTTAGAAAAAATATTAAATTAAATATATTTTAAAAGATGAGAAATTCACCTTAAAATTTTAAAAAAATATTTAAAATAGTCACATTTAATTCCTTTCATCATCAACGTTTATTAATTCTTTTTTCAAGACTTTCTAAATTTCTTCTTTTACTAC
>NW_025849412.1:0-1198 GCF_002878395.1 Capsicum annuum
GATGTCTCGCACCGTATTGGGGCGGGATGGATGAAGTAGAAACTCGCTTCGGGGGTGTTGTGTGATAAGAAGGTACCACCCAAGCTTAAAGGCAAATTCTACAGGGTGGCAGTCCGTCCGGCCATGTTGTATGGAGCGGAGTGTTGGCCAGTTAAGAACTCCACATTCGAAAAATGAAGGTGGCAAAAATGCGAATGTTGCGTTGGATGTGTGGGCTGACTAGGGGGAAAGAGTTCGGAATGAGACTATCAGGGAGAAGGTTGGTGTGACTCCAGTGGAGAATAAGATGTGCGAAGTTCGATTGAGATGGTTCGGACACGTGATGAGGAGGGGCATGGATGCCCCGGTTCGTAGGTGTGAGAGGATAGCTTTGGATGGTTTTAGGCGGGGTAGGGGTAGGCCGAAGAAGTACTGGGGAGAGGTGATTAGGCGGGACATGGAGCAGTTACAGCTCATTGAGGACATGACCCTAGATAGGAAGATCTGGAGGACGCGAATTAGGGCAGAAGGCTAGGGTCAGTTTAGGTCGCTAGTGTAGGGAATTACTTGGTGGGGGTATTATTCTTGTTATGATACCTTGTTTCATGCTTTATTACGAATCTGTTTACTTTTCTCTGTTTTCTATTACTTGTGGGTTTCGTATTTATGTTATGCCATCTTGTTCCATGCATTACTATGTATTTGTGTAGTATTCCGTGTCTCGAGCCGGGGGTCTATCGAAAACAACCTTTCTACTTCTTTAGAGGTAGAGGTATGGACTGCGTACATCTTACCCGCCCCAGACCTCACTATGTGGGAATACACTGGGTTTGTTGTTGTTGTTACATATATATAGTAGTAAATATATATATATATATATATTGTAGTATATACTTTATTTAAAGTAGTACATATATATTTGAATGATGCGTATATATGTGTATATATCTTCTATAGACGTATATCTTTAACGTATACAAGTGTATATGCTCTATAAATTAGTATGTAATTATATATATATATATATACATATTGTTGTATATATCTATGTATATTGTAGTATATATTTTATTTAAAGCAGTACATCTATATTGAATGGTGCGTATATATGTGTATATATCTTCTGTAAGCGTATATATTTAACGTATAAATGTGTATATGTTTTATAAATTAGTATATAACTATATATATATATATAGTTATATACTAATTTATAAAA
>NW_025849412.1:1298-4201 GCF_002878395.1 Capsicum annuum
CATCTATATTGAATGGTGCGTATATATGTGTATATATCTTCTGTAAGCGTATATATTTAACGTATAAATGTGTATATGTTTTATAAATTAGTATATAACTATATATATATATTGTACTATTGTAAATTTGTAGTATATGTTTTATTTAAAGTAGTACGTATAGTCATATATAATTATATATTGAATGATACGTATATATGTGTAATTGTTTATATATATTTTAAAAAATATATATTGTATAATTGTAGTGTATATAGTGTATATTGAAGTGTATATAATGTATATAATTGTAGTGTATGTAGTGTATATTGAATTTTTTATTTTTCTAAACGAGTTTGACCGGTTTTTAACCGGGTTTAGGTGGATTTAACCGGGTTGGATTAAGTGGGCCGGTTCAGGGTTGTTTTCAACATTTTTACTGTTGAATCCGGAACTGGCTCGGCCTACCTAACCCAACCCGGACCGAAACTGACCCACAATCCGATTAAACTAAACGGGTCGGTTCCAATTTGGCCTAATCCGGCCCACATGACACCTTTAGTCAAAACCAAAAAGTCTTAAAAGTGTATTCTTTTTAAAAGTAAGCCTTTTTATACTTTAGTTGAAACAATCAAAACGGGAATTTGGTGATGCTAATATAATAATATCTTTCCGGTTTCAATTTTTATGGTACTGGAGTCATAATAATTAAAATATTTAAAAATTAGATAAAAATATAGTGCTGAAGAAAAAATTTGTCTGAGTCTCGAGATTCGAACATATCACAGACGGACAAGTAGTATATTTTATTTTCTAAGGGGTCGTTTGGTATGTCCTATTAGGAGAAATAATTCATGTATTAAGTGTGTTATTAATTAATACTATGTTTGGTAGGATTTTAGACCAATGTATTACTAATATCATGTATTAGTTATACACCCTACATGGTATTATAGGGTGTATTACTAATACATTACATATGGTGGTATTAATAATACATGGATTTTAATACCATGAGATTAGTATATGTAAATACAAGAATATCCCTCAAATTCTTTTGAATATTTTTTTATTTTCTTAATTTTATTTTTTATATTTGTACTAATAAATTTGTTCAAATAAATTAGTTTACAAATTTTATTATTATTTAAAAAAATGTCCTCAAATTTCTTTAATTTTTTTTCTAAATATTTTTCAATTTATTCAATATGAATTACTTCTTTCCAATTTATCAAAGTAATAATCTCCCTCCAAATAATTTTAGTTATAAAAAAAACTATTCCATTAACTCAAAAAAATATTT
Organism: Capsicum annuum; assembly: GCF_002878395.1. Classification (NCBI taxonomy): domain Eukaryota; kingdom Viridiplantae; phylum Streptophyta; class Magnoliopsida; order Solanales; family Solanaceae; genus Capsicum; species Capsicum annuum. The sequence continues at coordinate 2,581 of NW_025849412.1, forward strand.
ATTGGTCAAAATCCGAAAATAAATTGCATATAAGTTTTAATTTTGTAAATAGGATATTCATGAATAAAAATAATTTTTCTACTTAGTTTTAACACTCTATAGAATACAATTTTATTTTAATATTGATTTTATTATCTCATCCAAAAGTTATACGTACCTCCCTCTAACTTAAAAACAGCACAAAGTGGGAACAACAAGCAAATGATGAACAAACAAAGGAGAGATAATAATAAAAAATAATTTTTGTAAGTGAATGATTAAATGTTAAAATTCTAAAGTAAATAATTAGTTATATTGTTAATTTTTTTATTTTAAAAAAGGATAATAAACTTTTACAAAAAAAATACACAAAGTTGTAATATGTCGTGGGTATTTTTGTAAACAAATAATATTCTTCTTAAAATATAACAATACATATTATTTTTAATGCATTAAATTAAACACTGCATAAAAAATAATTTTAATATTACTAATTTCTGTATTATTAATCTCAATATTACTAATATAATATATTCAATATGATCTTATACACTTTACCAAACGAGTAGTAAGTGTGGAAAGACAAAATTAACTAGCAACCCGTTGTGTTATTGAATTAATAATTAGTAGTGGATTATTATTTTAATCCTCTTTTTACGTGGTGGTGGGTTGGTGACTTGGTATTGGTGAATAAAACAGTTACTGACAAGATGTCATATAGCCTAATGCCATTCCTTATAAACAACTAGTCTCTCTATTTTAAAAAGAAAAAAATACAAAGTAACATAGTTAAGTATCAAATTATAAAAAATAATAATATCTTTATCAAATTATATTTTGTAACATATATATTTGTATATATTTACATTTTTATAATAATAGTTTGCAAAAATACAAAATATCTATAGATAATAAGAGCAGTAAAAATCATATGTATTTGTATTTTTGTAGCAACAGTTTACAAAAATACAAAATATATATAGATAATAAGGACAGTAAAAATTATATGTATTTGTATTTTTGTAGCAACAGTTTGCAAAAATACAAAATACATCTTACTATATTATATAATTATGAAACTGTTGCTATGAAACTCATAATTAAAGGGATAAGTATGCTATTTTTGAATTTTATTAAATAAATTATTGAGTTACTTTTAATGTCCAAGATAAATAAATTATTTTTTCGTTAAGAGATATATTGAAAATTTCTTTTAATTTTATTTTTTTATTTAATGAGGTTCTTTTGTATTTCATATTATCTAAGAGAATAATTTAAGAATAACTAAAAATATAATAGTGAAACTAACCTATAATTTGTTTCATATTTCAACAATTCAATTATTTTGAAATAGAGAAAGTAATTAATATAATGCCCTTATGTAAACAAACAACTAATTAATACTTCATTGTTAAAATTGTCTGATTGTTTGGAGAGAAAAAATCCACACAAACAATTGGTTTTCCTAATACTCAACTTCTTTGACCAATAGCAAAAGACCCAGAAAAGGGGAAAGAAAAAAGGTTGCATTTGTTAGAGTTCATAATTGGAAAAACTAGAAGACTTATGAAAAATAGCAATACTTTAATAAAATTATATTGTATAGTAAATATATTACTATTATTTTAAGTGTGGTCTTCTA
>NW_025849413.1:0-1683 GCF_002878395.1 Capsicum annuum
ACTATAAAGTAACTAATATGAATTTATTTTATCATATCATGATTTTTGGAAATTATGAATTTAGCTATTCATAATCATAAATAAATATACCTGTTCGGGTAGTTTTGATATTTCTGAAATTTGATCCTCCATAGCTTTTTCCATTGAAATATGTCTAATTTTTAATTAACTGAGCAAAATATTTGAATTGAAGAGAGTATTGCTTCAACACATGAAGGCTTGCTTTGTAATGCCTTCAGTTTCCTTTATTTATAGAACGAAAAAACTTTACAAGCATCTTTACACGTTTTGTAAATGCTAACCTATAAGTCAAAAAGGCTAGTACCTAAAAAGTCTAAAGTCTTTATAGCCTTAAAAATTTCTACAAGTCTAGAAAAGTCTACATAGGCAATAATTACAATTCGTAAAGACTAAAAATCTATACAATGAATTCAATATCTTATCTCCATTGATGTTGTCGTATCTGCTATATCTCCATTATTACTTCTTATCTCATCTTTCCAGCTGGCATTTTGTCTTCTTGATTTTTATTCTAGATGTACTTCTGGAATAATGTTATCTTCTCCATTACATCTTGAACATTGGTGATCTGGAATTTGTGTCCAATTATTTTACAATATCTTGTCAGTAGTCCGTCTGAAATAAATTCTTTTTTAATTGTTCTTGCGGTGGATTATTTTTTTGGGTTGAGTAATGTCATTATCCATTGTCTGACATCTTCCATATCTGCTTGTCGTAGCTCTTTTGAATTTGAGTAAATCATTTGATGATCTCTCGAATAATAGCTCCATATTGGGTTTCCATTAGTATAATTATTTGCTAGTTCTTAGATAATCGTAGCTAGTCCAATAAGTCGTTTATTTGCGTAGAAATCGGGTATCTCAATTTTGGGTATCTCCGATTGTTGTGTAATATCTTCTGGTATGATCATATTTCTGGTTAGTCCTATTTTTACAACTTGTATAACTGGTTTTATTTCGTCATATAATATCTCTGCTGGTGCAGTATAACACTTTATGTAAAATAGATTTCCTTTCGTTATCCTTTTGTAGGTGGTGAATATCTTGTGTAATTCTTCCATAACTGTTAATTCTTCTCCGTCTTGGGTGTATATGGTGTTTAATAGTCCATAGTCTAAACAAGTTTTTACTAGGCTTGGATTAGTTTTGGGTAGTGCAATTAGTTTGTTATATCCTTGTAATTTTTGGGTTATATAGTTGGTGTTTGGTTCTTTGATGTTTGTAGCTCTGGGGTTAAAGTTTAGAAAAGTTTGTACTCTGTAGATATTTTCTATGTATTTCTGGGCTATGTAGTTGTAAACTTTTTTATCTTGATTTAGACTATCTCGGTATGTGGTAACTTGTGGGGGTATGAACAAGTGGTCTTTTTGTGTTTTTGGTGTAAATAATTTTTCAAATATTTTATTCATATTCATGTTCTGGTATCTTGGTCGACTAACTCCTTTGCTTGTACCTGCAGAAGTAGATTGATAAATGTTATGGGTTTTATGGAGTTTCCCGACGTCTCCTTCTAGCTCTGGAACTTTAATATCTTCCAATCGACATAGCTCTGCACACTGCTGAGTTAGCTGATTTGTAGCTATAGACTTCAGTTTATCTTCATTAGTCTTTAGCTTTTCTATCTCATTACCCATACTGTCCACTTTCATTGAAAGCGTAGATA
>NW_025849414.1:0-1330 GCF_002878395.1 Capsicum annuum
GGGGGGGCGGCCAAAGACCGGGCTCTCGATACGCTCGTGGAACGCCGTCTCCTCAATTATGGCAGGCAGCGCATGCCTCCGGCGTGCTTCGGCATCTACGCACTCCGGACGCTGGCCTGTGGGCTCCCCATTCGACCCGTCTTGAAACACGGACCAAGGAGTCTGACATGTGTGCGAGTCAACGGACGAGTAAACCCGTAAGGCGCAAGGAAGCTGATTGGTGGGATCCCCCCGAGGGGTGCACCGCCGACCGACCTTGATCTTCTGAGAAGGGTTCGAGTGCGAGCATACCTGTCGGGACCCGAAATATGGTGAACTATGCCTGAGCGGGGCGAAGCCAGAGGAAACTTTGGTAAGGCCCGCAGCGATACTGATATGCAAATCGTTCGTCTGACTTGGGTATAGAGGTGAAAGACTAATCGAACCGTCTAGTAGCTGGTTCCCTCCAAAGTTTCCCTCAGGATAGCTGGAGCTCGCGTGCGAGTTCTATCGGGTAAAGCCAATGATTAGAGGCCTCGGGGGCGCAACGCCCTCGACCTATTCTCAAACTTTAAATAGGTAGGACGGCGCGGCTGCTTGGCTGAGCCGCACCACGGAATCAAGAGCTCTAAGTGGGCCATTTTTGGTAAGCAGAACTGGCGATGCGGGATGAATCGGTAGCCAGGTTATGGTGCCAAACTGCACACTAACCTAGATCCCACAAAGGGTGTTGGTCGATTAAGACAGCAGGACGGTGGTCATGGAAGTCGAAATCCGCTAAGGAGTGTGTAACAACTCACCTGCCGAATCAACTAGCCCCGAAAATGGATGGCGCTTAAGCGCGCGACCTACACCCGGCCGTCGGGGCAAGTGCCAGGCCCCGATGAGTAGGAGGGCACGGCAGTCGCTGCAAAACCTTGGGCGCGAGCCCGGGTGGAGCGGCCATCGGTGCAAATCTTGGTGGTAGTAGCAAATATTCAAATGAGAACTTTGAAGGCCGAAGAGGGGAAACGTTTCATGTGAACGGCACTTGCACATGGGTTAGTCGATCCTAAGGGTCGGGGAAACCCCGATAGATAGCGCGTTTCGCGCGAGCACCGAAAGGGAATCGAGTTAAAATTCTTGAACGGGGATGTGGTGGTCGATGGCAACGTTAGGAAGTTCGGAAACGTCGGCGGGAGCCTCGGGAAGAGTTATCTTTTCTGTTTAACAGCCTGCCTACCCTGGAATCGGCTCAGCCGGAGGTAGTGTCCAGCGGCTGGAAGAGCACCGCACATCGCGTGGTGTCCGGTGCGCTCCCGGCCGCCCTTTAAAATCCGGAGGACCGAATGCCGTCCACGCCCGGTCGTAC
>NW_025849415.1:0-1977 GCF_002878395.1 Capsicum annuum
TGGCGATCTAGAATAGCAATAGGCATTTCCTCATAGGTAAGATCTTCCGTAATTTGCACATCCTTAGTAGAAGTGATATGTGATGGATCTCCGATGCACTTTCGAAGCATTGACACATGAAATACCAGATGTACTAATGAGAGCTCTTGGGGTAGCTCTAATTCATATGCAACTTGTCCAAACCTTCGAGTGATCTTATATGGGCCTATATAACGTGGACTCAACTTTCCTTTCTTCCCAAATCTCATTACCCCTTTTATTGGTGATACCTTCAAAAATACCCAATCACCTATAGAAAACTCTAGCCCTCTCCTTCTACTATCTGCATATAACTTGTGTCGACTTTGGGCTGTTTTCAGTCATTGCTGAATTACTTTAACCTTCTCTATGGCTTAATAAACAAGATTCGGTCCGAACAAAAGAGTTTCACCCACTTCGAACCATCCTATTGGTGATCTGCACTTCCTTCCATATAAAGTTTCATATGGTGCCATTTTGATACTTGAATGATAGCTATTATTGTAGGCAAACTCCATAAGAGGTAAATGATCATCCCAGTTGCCCTTAAAATCTATTACACAAGCTCGTAGCATATCTTCAAGTGTTTGGATGGTACGTTCTGCTTGTCCATCTGTTTGAGAGTGAAAAGTTGTACTCAACTTCCTTTGTGTTCCCAAACACATCTGAAAAGACTTCCAAAAGTTTGCGGTAAATTGGGTTCCCCGATCTGATATAATAGAGATTGGCACTCCATGTAATCGGACTATCTCTTTAATGTACAGCTTCGCATAGTCTTCAACTGTGTAAGTGGTCTTAACAGGTAGGAAATATGCGGATTTGGTAAGCCTATCAACAATCACCCATATAGAATCAAACTTCCGGGATGTACGAGGTAAACCAATAATGAAATCCATGTTGATCATGTCCCACTTCCAGCTTGGAAGATCAATGCATTGCATATAACCTCCAGGTTTTTGGTGCTCAACTTTAACTCTTTGACAATTTGGACATTCAGCTACAAATTTTGCAATGCTCTTCTTTATGTCATTCCACCAATACACATCTTTCAAATCTTGATACATTTTGGTTGATCCTGGATGAATGGAATACCTTGAAAAATGTGCCTCTATCATAATCTTCTTTCTTAGCCCATCTACATCCGGCACACACAATCGGTTTTGGCACTGAAGTACTCCTTCTCACGTAAGCTCAAATGCCTTGGTCGCACCACTCTGAACGTTCTCCTTAAGCTGTCATAAAATAGGATCTGCATATTGCTTCTTTTTCACTTCAGCTACTAATGAAGATTCCGCAGCATTATGTACGATAAGCTCTTTATTCGGAGTTTAAAGAAGGCGAACTCCCAAACTAGCTAACTGGTGAAGATCTTTAACCATCCCTTGCCTTTCTATAGGCGCCATCATAGCCTTACGACTTAACGCATCAGCTATAACATTTGCTTTCCCTAGATGGTACAAGATATCAACATCGTAGTCCTTTAATAGTTCAAGCCATCTCCGCTGCCTTAGATTTAGATCCTTCTGATTAAAAATATATTGTAAGCTCTTATGGTCAGTATATATATCAGCATGAACCCCATATAAGTAGTGGCGCCATATCTTTAAAGCAAAAGTAACTGCTGCCAGCTCAAGATCGCGTGTAGAATAATTTTTCTCATGTGGTCACAATTGTCTAGAGGCATATGCTATTACCTTACCATGCTGCATCAATACACATCCTAAACCAATTCTGGAAGCATCACAATACACTGTATACCCTTCGGTGCCTTCTGGAAGTACCAACGCGGGTGTAGAAATCAACTTGTTCTTTAAATCTTGAAAACTCTTCTCACAGGCATCACTCTATTGGAATTTGGATGCTTTATGGGTTAGCTTGGTTAAGGGTGCTGAAATGGAAGAAAAGTCTTTAACAAACCTTCTATAATAACCGGCCAACCCGAGAAAACTACGAATCTCC
>NW_025849416.1:0-3855 GCF_002878395.1 Capsicum annuum
TGTGGTTTGGTTGGTGATTTAGTTACTTCAAAATGATTATGTGTAGGTACTATAAATGGGATTTTGTGTTTTGAATAAGGTTTGGTTTTGATACTTAGTCACTTGAAAGTGGTTAAATGTAGGGACAGTAAAGACGATTTTTTGTGTTGAATGTGGTTTGGATTTGATACTTAGTTACATGAAAATTGCTAAGTATAGGGACTTCAAAGGGGATTTTGTATTTTGAACGTGGTTGCTTGGTGACTTAGTCACTTGAAAATGGTTGCTTGGTGACTTAGTCACTTGAAAATGGTTAAGTGTAGAGACTTTAAAGGGAATTTTGTGTTTTGAATATGGTTTGGTTGGTCACTTAGTTACTTGAATATGGTTAAGTTTAGGGACTTTAAATGAGATTTTTTGTTTTGAATGTGGTTTTATTTTGATAGTCACTTAAAAATGTTTAAGAGTAGGGTCTTTAAAGAGGAATTTTTATTCTTAATGTAGCTTTATTTTGATACTTAGTCATTTGAACATGGTTAAGTTTACAGGATTGAAAGACAACTTTTAGTTTTGAAAGTTGTTTGGTTGATGACTTTGTTACATGAAAATGTTTAAGTGTAGGGACTTTAAAGGAGATTTTGTGTTTTGAATGGGGTTTGGTTTCGATACTTAGTCACTTAAAAATGGTTAAATGTACGGACTTTAATGCTATTTTGTGTTTTGAATTTTTTTTGCTTAGTGACTTAGTCACATGAAAATGGTAAAGTGTAGGGACTTTAGTGGGATTATATGTTTTGAATGTGGTTTCATTGGTGACTTAGTCACTTGAAAATGGCTAAGTATAGGGACTTTAAATGGTATTATTTGTTTTGACTATGGTTTGGTTAGTGACTTAGTTACTCGAAATTGGTTAAGTATAGGAACTTTAGAGGTGAATTTCTATTTTGAATGTGGTTTTGTAGGTGAATTTGTTAAATGAAAATGGTTAAGTGAAGAGACTTTAAAGGGTATTTTGTGTTTTGAATGTTGATTGGTTGGTGACTTAGTTACTTGAAACTGATAAGTGTAGAGATTTTAAAGGAAAATTTTTGTTATGAAGGTGGTTTTGTTTTGGGCCTTAGTCACTTGAAAAATTGTTAAGTGAAGGGTTATTAAAGGATTTTATGTTTTGAATTTGGATTGGTTAATGACTTAGTCACTTAAAAATGGTAAAGTGTAGTGACTTTAATGTGGATTAAGTGTTTTTAATGTGGTTTGGTTGGTGACGTAGTTAGTTGAAAATGGTGTTTTGTTGGGGCTTTAAAGAGTATTTTTTGTTTTGAATTTGGTTTGTTTAGTAGCTTAGTCACTTCAAAATGGTTAAATGTAGGCACTTTAAAGAGAATTTTGGGTTTTGAATATGGTTTGATTTTGATATTTAGTCACTTGAAAATGGTTAAATGTAGGGAGTTTAAATAAATTTTGTGATTTGAATGTGGTTTGGTTTGTGACTTAGTCACTTGAAAATGGTTAAATGTAGGGACTTTAATGGGATTTTGTGTTTTGAATTTGGTTTGATTAGTGACTTAGTCACTTGAAATTGGTAAAGTGTAGGGACGTTAATGGGGATTTTGCCTTTTTAATGTGGTTTGATTGGTGACTTAGTTACTTGAATATGGTTGATTTTAGGGACTTTAAAGGGATGTTTTCTTTTTGAATCTGGTTTGGTTGGTGAGTTAGTTACTTCAAAATGATTATATGTAGGGACTATAAATGGGATTTTGTGTTTTGAATAAGGTTTGGTTTTGATACTAAGTCACTTGAATTAAGTGTAGGAGACAGTAAAGATGATTTTTTGTGTTGAATGTGGTTTGGTTTTGATACTTAGTTACATGAAAATTGCTAAGTATAGGGACTTCAAAGGGGATTTTGTATTTTGAACGTGGTTGGTTGGTGACTTAGTCACTGGAAAATTGTTAAGTCTAGAGACTTTAAAGGGAATTTTGTGTTTTAAATATGGTTTGGTTGGTTACTTAGTTACATGAATATGGTTAAGTTTAGGGACTTTAAATGAGATTTTGTGTTTTGAATGTGGTTTTATTTTGATAGTCACTTAAAAAAGTTTAAGAGTAGGGACTTTAAAGGGGAATTTTTATTCTTAATGTAGCTTTATTTTGATACTTAGTCATTTGAAAATGGTTAAGTTTACAGGCTTAAAAGACAACTTTTAGTTTTGAATGTTGTTTGGTTGATGACTTTGTTACATGAAAATGTTTAAGTGTAGGACTTTAAAGGAGATTGTGTTTTGAATGGGGTTTGGTTTCGATACTTAGTCACTTAAAAATGGTTAAATGTACGGACTTTAAAGGTATTTTGTGTTTTGAATTTTGTTTGCTTAGTGACTTAGTCACATGAAAATGGTAAAGAGTAGGGACTTTAGTGGGATTATATGTTTTGAATGTGGTTTCATTGGTGACTTAGTCACTTTAAAATGGCTAAGTGTAGGGACTTTAAAGGGTATTATTTGTTTTGAATATGGTTTGGTTGGTGACTTAGTTACTCGAAATTTGTTAAGTATAGGAACTTTAGAGGTGATTTTCTATTTTGAATGTGGTTTGGTAGCTGAATTTGTTAAATGAAAATGGTTAAGTGAAGGGACTTTCAAGGGTATTTTGTGTTTTGAATGTGGATTGGTTGGTGACTTAGTTACTTGAAACTGATAAGTGTAGATATTTAAAGGGAAATTTTTGTTATGAAGGTGGTTTTGTTTTGATCCTTAGTCACTTGAAAAATTGTTAAGTGAAGGGTCATTAAACGATTTTATGTTTTGAATTTGGATTGGTTAATGACTTAGTCACTTAAAAATGGTAATGTGTAGTGACTTTAATGTGGATTAAGTGTTTTTAATGTGGTTTGGTTGGTAACGTAGTTAGTTGAAAATGGTGTTTTGTTGGGGCTTTAAAGAGTATTTTTCGTTTTGAATTTGGTTTGTTTATTAGCTTAGTCACTTCAAAATGGTTAAATGTAGGCACTTTATAGGGAATTTTGGGTTTTGAATATGGTTTGATTTTGATATTTAGTCACTTGAAAATGGTTAAATGTAGGGACTTTAAATAAATTTTGTATTTTGAATGTGGTTTGATTAGTGACTTAGTCACTTGAAAATGGTTAAATGTAGGGACTTTAATGGGATTTTGTGTGTTCAATTTGGTTTGATTAGTGACTTAGTCACTTGAAAATGGTAATGTGTAGGGACGTTAATGGGGATTTTGCCTTTTTAATGTGGTTTGATTGGTGACTTAGTTACTTGAATATAGTTGATTTTAAGGACTTTAAAGAGATGTTTTCTTTTTGAATGTGGTTTGGTTGGTGATTTAGTTACTTCAAAATGATTATGTGTAGGGACTATAAATGGGATTTTGTGTTTTGAATAAGGTTTGGTTTTGATACTAAGTCACTTGAAAATGGTTAAGTGTAGGGACAGTAAAGACGATTTTTTGTGTTGAATGTGGTTTGGTTTTGATACTTAGTTACATGAAAATTGCTAAGTATAGGGACTTCAAAGGGGATTTTGTATTTTGAACGTGGTTAGTTGGTGACTTAGTCACTTGAAAATGGTTAAGTGTAGAGACTTTAAAGGGAATTTTGTGTTTTGGAATATGGTTTGGTTGGTGACTTAGTTACTTGAATATGGTTAAATTTAGGGACTTTAAATGAGATTTTGTGTTTTGAATGTGGTTTTATTTTGATAGTCACTTAAAAATGTTTAAGAGTAGGGACTTTAAAGGGGAATTTTTATTCTTAATGTAGCTTTATTTTGATACTTAGTCATTTGAAAATGGTTAAGTTTACAGGCTTGAAAGACAACTTTTAGTTTTGAAAGTTGTTTGGTTGATG
>NW_025849416.1:6855-12208 GCF_002878395.1 Capsicum annuum
GTCAGCAACCAAACCACATTCAAAACAAAAAGTCATCTTTAAAGTCTTCAAACTTAATCTTTTTCAAATAATTACGTATCAAAATAAAACCAGATTCAAAACAAAAAATCCCTTTTAAAGTCTCTACACTTAACCATTTTCAAGTGACTAAGTATCAAAATCAAAACACATTCAACACACAAAATCCCCTTTAAAGTCCCTACACTTAACCATATTCATGTACTAAGTCACAAACCAAACAACATTCAAAGCACAAAATCCCTTTAAAGTCCCTACATTTAACCATTTTTAAGTGACTAAGTATTAAAACCAAACCATATTCAAAACGAAAATTCCTCTATAAAGTCCCAATAAATAACCATTTTAAGTAACTAAGTCACTAACCAAACCATATTCAAAACACATAATCCCTATTAAAGTCCATATACTTTACCATTTTCATGTGACTAAGTCACTAACCGAACGACATTCTAAACATAAAATCCTTTTAAAGTCCCGACAATTATCATTTTCAAGTAGCTAAGTCACCAGCCAAACCATATTCTGAACACAAAATCCCCTTTAATGTCCCTACACTTGACCATTTCCATGTAACTAAGTCAGCAATCTAACCACATTCAAAACAAAAAGTCATCTTTAAATTTTCCAAAATTAATCTTTTTGAAATTACTATGTATCAAAATAAAACCAAATTCAAAACAAAGAATCCCCTTTAAAGTCCCTACACTTAACCATTTTCGAGTGACTAAGTATCAAAATCAAAAGACATTCAACACACATAATCCCCTTTAAAGTCCCTACACTTAACCATATTCATGTAACTAATTCACCAACCAAACAACATTCAAAACACAAAATCCCTTTAAAGTCCCTATATTTAACCATTTTCCAGTGACTAAGTATAAAACCAAACCATATTCATAAGGAAAAATCCTCTTTAAAGACCCTATAAATAACCATTTTAAGTAACTAAGTGACCAACTAAACCACATTCAAAACACATAATCCCCATTAAAGTCCATAAACTTTACCATTTTCAAGTGACTAAGTCACTAACCAAAAGACATTCTAAATACAAAATCCTTTCAAGGTCCCGACAATTATCAATTCCTAGTAGCTAAGTCACCAACCAAACCATATTCAGAACACAAAATCCCCTTTAAAGTCCCGACACTTAACCATTTTCATGTAATAAGTCACCAACCAAACCACATTAAAAATAAAAAGTAATCTTTAAGGTCCCTAAACTTAATCATTTGGAAATGACTACGTATCAAAATATAATCACATTCAAAACAAAAAATCCCCTCAAAAGTCCATACACTGAACCATTTTCAACTAACTAATTATCAAAACAAAAACACATTCAAATGAACAAATCTCATTTAAAGACCCTACACTTAACCATATTCAAATAATTAAGTCACCAACCAAACAACATTCAAAACACCAAATTCCATTTAAAGTCCCTACACTTAACAGGTTTCAAGTGATTAACTCACAAACTAAACCACATTAAAACTACAAAATACCCTATAATGTATCTATACATAAAAATTTTTGAGTAACTAAGTCACCAATCAAACTATATTCAAATTGAAAAATACCCTTTAGAGTCCCTACACTTAACCATTTTCAAGTGACTAAGTGTAAAAACAAAACCACATTCAAAATAAAAAATCCCTTTTAATGACCCAATACTTAACCATTTTCAAGTGGCAGTATCAAATAAACATCGAATTCAAAAGATAAAACGCCTTTAAAGTATCTATACGTATCAGTTTCAAGTAACTAAGTCACCAACCAAACCACATTTAAAATACAAAATTCCCTTCAAAGTCCCTACACTTACCCATTTTTAAGAAACTAAGTCACCAACCAAACCACATTCGAAACAAAAAATGTCCTTTAAAGTCCCTACACTTAACCATTTTAAAGTGATTAAGTATAAAAACAAAACCACAATAAAAACCAAAAATCCCCTTTAAAGTTTCTACACTTAACCTTTTTCGAGTAACTATGCCACAAACCAAACCATATTTAAACACAAAAATATCTTTTATAGTTTCTGCACTAAAACATTTTTATGTAACGAAGTCACCAATCCGAAAACATTCAAAACAAAAATCCTCTTTAAACTTCATGTACTTAAACATTTTCAAGTGACTAAGTATCTCAACCAAACTACATTGAAAACAAAAATCCCCATTAAAGTTCCTATAGTTAAGCATTTCAAAGTGTCTAAGTATCAAAACCAAACCACATTCAAAACACAAATTCCCTTTTAAAGTCCCTACACTTAACCATTTTGAAGTAACTAAGTCACCAACCAAACCACATTTAAAGTTCCTACACTTAACCATTTTCAAGTGACGAAGTATCAAAAGAAAACCAAATTCAAAAAACAAAATTCCATTTAAAGTCTCTACACTTATTAGTTTCCGGTAACTAAGTAACCAACCAAACCACATTCAAAACACAAAATCCCCTTTAAAGTCCATACACTTGACAATTTTCATGTAACTAAGTCAGCAACCAAACCACATTCAAAACAAAAAGTCATCTTTAAAGTCTTCAAACTTAATCTTTTTCAAATAATTACGTATCAAAACAAAACCAGATTCAAAACAAAAAATCCCTTTAAAGTCTCTACACTTAACCATTTTCAAGTGACTAAGTATCAAAATCAAAACACATTCAACACACAAAATCCCCTTTAAAGTCCCTACACTTAACCATATTCATGTAACTAAGTTACAAACCATACAACATTCAAAGAACAAAATCCCTAACTTAATCATTTGGAAATGACTACGTACCAAAATAAAATCACATTCAAAACAAAAAATCCCCTTTAAAGTCCATTCACTGAACCATTTTAAACTGACTAATTATCAAAACAAAAACACATTCAAATGAACAAATTTCATTTAAAGTCCCTACACTTAACCATATTCAAGTAACTAAGTCACCAACCAAACAACATTCAAAACACCAAATTCCTTTTAAGGTCCCTACACTTAATAGGTTTCAAGTGACTAACTCACAAACTAAACCACATTAAAACTACAAAATACCCTATAATGTACCTATACATAAAAAGTTTTGAGTAACTAAGTCACCTATCAAACCATATTTAAATTGAAAAATACCCTTTAGAGTCCATACACATAAACATTTTCAAGTGACTAAGTGTAAAAACAAAACCACATTCAAATAAAAAATCCTTTTTAATGACCCAATACTTAACCATTTTCAAGTGGCAGTATCAAATGAAAATCGAATTCAAAAGATAAAACGCCTTTAATGTCTCTATACGTATCAGTTTCAAGTAACTAAGTCACCAACCAAACCATATTCAAAATACAAAATTCCCTTCAAAGTCCCTACACTTACCCATGTTTAAGAAATTAAGTCACCAACCAAACAACATTCGAAACAAAAAATGTCCTTTAAAGTCCCTACACTTAACCATTTTAAAGTGATTAAGTATAAAAACAAAACCACATTAAAAACCAAAAATCCCTTTTAAAGTTCCTACACTTAACCATTTTCGAGTAACTAAGCGGCAAACCAAACCATATTTAAACACAAAATATCTTTTATAGTTTCTGCACTAAAACATTTTTATGTAACGAAGTCACCAATCAAACAACATTCAAAACGAAAATCCTCTTTAAACTTCATGTACTTAAATATTTTCAAGTGACTAAGTATCTCAACCAAACTACATTGAAAACAAAAATCCTCATTAAAGTCCCTATAGTTAAGCATTTTAAAGTGTCTTAAGTATCAAAACCAAACCACATTCAAAACACAAATTCCCTTTTAAAGTCCCTACACTTAACCATTTTGAAGTAACTAAGTCACCAACCAAACCACATTTAAAGTTCCTACACTTAACCCTTTCCAAGTGACGAAGTATCAAAAGAAAACCAAATTCAAAAAACAAAATTCCCTTTAAAGTCTCTACACTTATTAGTTTCCGGTAACTAAGTAACCAACCAAACCACATTCAAAACACAAAATCCACTTTAAAGTCCCTACACTTGACCATTTTCATGTAACTAAGTCAGCAACGAAACCACATTCAAAACAAAAAGTCACCATTAAAGTCTTCAAACTTAATCTTTTTCAAATAATTACGTATCAAAATAAAACCAGATTCAAAACAAAAAATCCCTTTTAAACTCTCTACACTTAACCATTTTCAAGTGACTAAGTATCAAAATCAAACCACATTCAACACACAAAATCCCCTTTAAAGTCCCTACACTTAACCATATTCATGTAACTAAGTCACAAACCAAACAACATTCAAAGCACAAAATCCCTTTAAAGTCCCTATATTTAACCATATTCATGTAACTAAGTCACAAACCAAACAACATTAAAAGCACAAAATCCCTTTAAAGTCCCTACATTTAACCATTTTTAAGTGACTAAGTATTAAAACCAAATCATATTCAAAATGAAAATTCCTCTTTAAAGTCCCAATAAATAACCATTTTAAGTAACTAAGTCACCAACAAAACCACATTCAAAACACATAATCCCTATTAAAGTCCATATACTTTACCATTTTCATGTGACTAAGTCACTAACCGAACGACATTCTAAACCTAAAATCCTTTTAATGTCCCGACAATTATCCTTTTCAAGTAGCTAAGTCACCAGCCAAACCATATTCAGAACACAAAATCCCCTTTAAAGTCCCTACACTTGACCATTTCCATGTAACTAAGTCAGCAATCTAACCACATTCAAAACAAAAAGTCATCTTTAAAGTTTTCAAAATTAATCTTTTTGAAATAACTATGTATCAAAATAAAACCAAATTGAAAACAAAGAATCCCCTTTAAAGTCCCTATACTTAACCATTTTCAAGTGACTAAGTATAAAAATCAAAAGACATTCAACACACATAATCCCCTTTAAAGTGCCTACACTTAACCATATTCATGTAACTAATTCACCAACCAAACAACATTCAAAGCACAAAATCCCTTTAAAGTCCCTATATTTAACCATTTTCAAGTGACTAAGTATCAAAACCAAACCATATTCATACGGGAAAATCCTCTTTAAAGACCCTATAAATAACCATTTTAAGTAACTAAGTGACCAACCACATTCAAAACACATAATCCCCATTAAAGTCCATAAACTTTACCATTTTCATGTGACTAAGTCACTAACCAAAAGACATTCTAAATACAAAATCCTTTCAAGGTCCCGACAATTATCAATTCCAAGTAGCTAAGTCACCAACCAAACTATATTCAGAACACAAAATCCCCTTTAATGTCCCTACACTTAACCATTTTCATGTAATAAGTCACCAACCAAACCA
>NW_025849416.1:15208-20736 GCF_002878395.1 Capsicum annuum
CATTCAAAACAAAAAATTCACTTTAAAGTCCCTACAATTAACCATTTTCAAGTAACTACGTCAACCAAACGACATTCAAAATGCATAATCCACATTAAAGTACCTACACTTTACCATTTACAAGAGGGAAAGTCACTAACAAAACCATATACAAAACAAAAAATCCCTTTAAAGTACCTACACTTAACCATTTTCAAGTGACTAAGTATCAAAAGAAAACCAAATTCAAAATAAAAAATTCTCTTTAAAGTCTCTACACTAATCAGTTTTCGGTAACAAAGTAACCAACCAAACAACATTCAAAACACAAAATCCCCTTTAAAGTCCCTACACTTGACCATTTTCATGTAACTAAGTCTGCAACCAAACCACATTCAAAACAAAAAGTCATCTTTAAAGTCATCAAACAAAATCTTTTTCAAATAACTACGTATCAAAATAAAACCAGATTCAAAACAAAAAATCCCCTTTAAAGTCCCTACACTTAACCATTTTCAAGTGACTAAGTATCAAAATCGAAACACATTCAACACACAAAATCCCCTTTAAATTCCCTACACTTAACCATATTCATGTAACTAAGTCACCAACCAAACAACATTCAAAGCAAAAAATCCCTTTAAAGTTCCTACATTTAACCATTTTCAAGTGACTAAGTATTAAAACCAAACCATATTCAAAACGAAAAATCCTCTTTGAAGTCCCTATAAATAACCATTTTAAGTAACTAAGTCACCAACCAAACCATATTCAAAACACATAATCCCCATTAAAGTCCATATACTTTACCATTTTCATGTGACTAAGTCACTAACCAAATGATATGCTAAACAAAAAATCCTTTTAAAGTCCCGACAATTATCATTTTCAAGTAGCTACGTCACCAACCAAACCATATTCAGAACACAAAATCCCCTTTAAAGTCACTACACTTAACCATTTTCATGTAATAAGTCACCAACCAAACCATATTCAAAATAAAAAGTAATCTTTAAAGTGTCTAAACTTAATCATTTGCAAATGACTACTTATCAAAATAAAACCATATTCAAAACAAAAAATCCCCTTTAAAGTCCATACACTAAACCATTTTTAACTGACTAATTATCAAAACCAAAACACATTCAAATGAACAAATTCCATTTAAAGTTCCTACACGTAACAATATTCAAGTAACTAAGTCACCAACCAAACCACATTGAAAACACCAAATTCCTTTTAAAGTCCCTACACTTAATAGGTTTCAAGGGACTAAATCACAAACTAAACCACATCAAAAGTACAAAATACCCTATAATGTCCCTATACATAAACAATTTCGAGTAACTAAGTCTCCAATCAAACCATATTCAAAATAAAAAATACCCTTCAGAGTCCCTAGACTTAACCATTTTCAAGTGACTATGTATAAAAACAAAACCACATTCAAAATAAAAAATCCCTTTTAATGACCCAACACTTAACCATTTTCAAGTGGCAGTATCAAATCAAAACCGAATTCAAAAGTTCCTATACGTATCAGTTTCAAGTAACTAAGTCACCAACCAAACCACATTCAAAACACAAAATCCCCTTCAAAGTCTCTACACTTAACCATTTTCAAGTAACTAAGTCAGTAACCAAAACACATTCAAAACAAGAAATGTCCTTTAAAGTCCCTACACTTAACCATTCTAAAGTGATTAAGTATCAAAGTAAAACCACATTAAAAACCCAAAATCCCCTTTAAAGTTGCTACACTTAACCATTTTCAAGTAACTTAGCCACAAACCAAACCACATTTAAACACAAAATCTCTTTTAAAGTTTCTGCACTAATCCATCTGCAAGTAATGAAGTCACCAATCAAACATGATTCAAAATAAAACTCCTCTTTAAACTCCGTTCTTTTAACCATTTTCAAGTGACTAAGTATCTTAACCAAACCAGAATCAAAACAAAAAACCTCATCAAAGTTCCTATAGTTAACCATTTTAAAGTGTCTAAGCATCAAAACCAAAACAAATTCAAAACACGAAATCCCTTTTAAAGTCCCTACACTAAACCATTTTGAAGTAACTAAGTCACCAACCAAACCACATTAAAAACAAAAAAGTCTATTTAAAGTCCATATAATAAACCATATTCAAGTAACTAAGTCACCAACCAAACCACATTCAAAAAATATAATCCCCATGAAAGTCCCTACACTTTAGCATTTTCAAGTGACTAAGTCATAATCAAACCACATTCAAAACACAAATTCCGTTTAAAGTCCCTACAATTTAACAATTTTCAAGAGATTAAGTATCAAAATGAAACCACATTCAAAGTACAAAATCCCCTTTAAAGTCCCAACACTTAATCATTTAGAAGTGATTATGTCACCAACCAAACCACATTCAAAACATAAAATCCACTTTAAAGACACTAAAATTAACCATTTTCAAGTAACTAAGTCACCAACCAAACCACATTCAAAACGCATAATCCCCATTAAAGCCCCTACACTTTACTATTTTCAAGTGGAAAAGTCACTAACAAAACAATATTCAAAACATAAAATCCCTTTAAATTTCATACACTTAACCATTTTCCAGTGACTAAGTATCAAAAGAAAACCAAATTCAAAACACAAAATTTTCTTTAAAGTCTCTACACTTATCAGTTTCCGGTAACAAAGTAACCAAACAAAGCACATTCAAAACACAAAATCCCCTTTAAAGTCCCTACACTTGACCATTTTCATGTAACTAAGTCAGCAACCAAACCACATTCAAAACAAAAAGTCATCTTTAAAGTCTCCAAAAAGAATATTTTTCAAATAACTATGTATCAAAATAAAACCACATTCAAAACAAAAAGTTCCCTTTAAAGTCCCTACACTTAACCATTTTCAAGTGACTAAATATCAAAATCAAAACACATTCAACACACAAAATCCCCTTTAAAGTCCCTACACTTAACCATATTAATGTAACTAAGTCACCAACCAAACAATATTCAAAGCACAAAATATCTTTTAAAGTTCCTACACTTAACCATTTTCAAGTGACTAAGGCACCACCCAAACCATTTTAAAGTAAAAAACCCCCTTGAAAGTCTCTATACATAACCAATTTCGAGTAACTAAGTCACCAACCAAACCATATTCAAAACTAAAAATACACTTCAAAGTCCCTACACTTCACCATTTTCAAGTGACTAAGTATCAAAACAAAACCACATTCAAAATAAAAAAATCCCCTTTAAAGTCCCCATACGTTTTAGTTTCAAGTAACTAAGTCACTATCTAAACAACATTAAAAATACAAAATCCCCTTTAAAGTCCCGAGACTTAACCATTTTCAATTATCTAAGTCACCAACCAAACCATATTCAAAACAAAAAATCCTTTTTAAAGTCCCTACACTTAACCATTTTAAAGTGACCCAATATCAAAATAAAACCACATTCAAAATAAAATATCCCCATTATAGTACCTACACTTAACCATTTTCAAGTAACTAAGTATCAAAACAAAACCATATTCAAAACATAAAATACCCTTTAAAGTCCCTACACTTAACCATTTTCAAGTTACTAAGTGACAAACCAAACCACATTAACAACACAAACTCCCCATTAAAGATTCTGCACTTAACCATTTTCAAGTAACGAAGTCACCAACCATACAACATTCCAAATGAAAATCCTCTTTAAAGTCCATTATCTTAACCGTTTACAAGTGACTAAATATCAAAACAAAACCACATTCAAAACAAAAAATATTGTTTAAAGTCCCGTCACTTAACCATTTTCAAGTGACTACGTATCAAAATCAAACCACATTCAAAAAACAAAATCCCTTTTAAAGTCTCTACACTTAACCATTTTGAAGTATCTAAGTCACCAACCAAACCACGTTCAAAACAAAAAATCCTCTTTAAAGTCCCTACAATTAACCATATTCTGGTTACTAAGTCACCAATCAAACCACATTCAAAACATATAATCCCCATTAAAGTCCCTACACTTTACTATTTTCAAGTGACTAAGTCACTAACCAAACCAAATTCAAAACACAAATTCCCCTTAAAGTCCCTACATTTAACCATTTTCAAGTGATTAAGTATCAAAACCAAACCACATTCAAAATACAAAATCCCCCTTAAAGTCCCTACAATTAACTATTTGGAAGAGACTAAGTCATCAACAAAACCACATTCAAAACAAAAAATTCTCTTTAAAGTCCCAACAAATAACAATTTTAAAGTAACTAAGTCACCGACCAAACCATATTCAAAACAAAAAATACCCTTTAAAGTCCCTACACTTATCTATTTTGAAGTGACTAAGTCACCAATAAAACAATATTCAAAACACATAATCCCCATTAAAGTCCCTACACTTTAACATTTTCATGTGACTAAGTCACTAACAAACAAAATTCAAAACACAAAATACCTTTAAAGTCCCTACATTTAACCCTTTTTAAGTGACTAAATATGGAAATCAAACCGCATTCAAAACAGAAAATCTCCTTTAAAGTCCCTACACTTACCCATTTTCATGTAACTAAGTCATCAACCAAACAACATTCAAAACTAAAAGTCGTCTTTTGAGTCTGTAAACTCAACCATTTTCAAATGACTATGTATCAAAATAAAGCTACATCAAGAATAAAAAATACCCTTTAAAGTCCCTACTCTTAAACATTTTTTGGTGAGTAATTTAACGTCCCTACACTTAACCATATTCAAGTAACTAAAACAGCAACCGAACCACAATCAAAACAAAAAATCCACATTAAAGTCTCTACAATTAACCATTTTGAAGTAATTAAGTCACCAACAAAACCACATTCATAACACATAATCCCCATTAAAGTCCCAACACTTTACCATTTTCAAGTGGCAAAGTCAGTAACAAAACCATATTCAAAACAAAAAATCTCTTTAAAGTACCTACACTTAACCATTTTCAAGTGACTAAGTATCAAAAGAAAACCAAAATTCAAAACACAAAATTCCCTTTAAAGTCTCTACACTTATCAGTTATTGATAACAAAGTAACCAACAAAACCACATTCAAAACACAAAATCCCCTTTAAAGTCCCTACGCTAAACCATTTGGAAGAGACTAAGTCATCAACAAAACCACATTCAAAACAAAAAATTCTCTTTAAAGTCCCTACAATTAACAATTTTATAGTAACTAAGTCACCAACCAAACCGCATTCAAAATACATAATCCGCATTAAAGTCCCTACACTTTACCATTTTCAAGTGACTAAGTCACTAACCAAACCACATTCAAAACACAAAATTTATTTAAAGTCCCTACATTTAACCATTTTCAAGTGACTAAGTATCAAAATCAAACCATATTCAAAACCCAAAATTCCCTTTAAAGTGCCTACATTTAACCATTTTGAAGTGACTAAGCTACTAAACAAACCAAATTCAAAACTAAAAATACTCTTTAAAGCCCCAACAAAACACCATTTTCAACTAACTACGTTACCAACCAAACCACATTAAAAACACTTAATCCACATTAAAGTCACTA
>NW_025849416.1:20836-21113 GCF_002878395.1 Capsicum annuum
TAACCATTTTGAAGTGACTAAGCTACTAAACAAACCAAATTCAAAACTAAAAATACTCTTTAAAGCCCCAACAAAACACCATTTTCAACTAACTACGTCACCAACCAAACCACATTAAAAACACTTAATCCACATTAAAGTCACAACACTTTACCATTTTTAAGTGACTAAGTCACCAACCAAACCATATTCAAAACTAAAAATACCCTTCAAAGTCCCTACACTTAACAATTTTCATTTAACAAATGCACCTACCAAACCACATTCAAAATAGAAA
>NW_025849416.1:24113-25664 GCF_002878395.1 Capsicum annuum
AAATGGTTAATTGTAGGGACTTTAAAGTGAATTTTTTGTTTTGAATGTAGTTTAGTTGGTGACATAATCACTTCTAAATGGTTACGTGTTGGGACTTTAAAGGGGATTTTGTACTTTGAATGTGGTTTCATTTTTATACTTAATCACTTGAAAATTGTTAAATGTAGGGACTTTTAACAGAATTTGTATTTTGAATGTGGTTTGATTATGACTTAGTCACTTGAAAATAGTAAAGTGTAGGGAATTTAATGAGGATTATATTTTTAGAATGTGGTTTGGTTGGTGACTTAGTTACCTGAATATGGTTAATTATATGGACTTTAAATTGGCTTTTTTGTTTTAAATGTCGTTTGGTGGGTGACATAGTTACTTCAAAATGGTTAAGTGTAGGGACTTCAAAAGGGATTTCCTGTTTTGAATGTGGTTTGGTTTTGATACTTAGACACTTTAAAATGGTTAACTATAGGAACTTTAATGAGGATTTTTTGTTTTGAATGTGGTTTGGTTGAGATACTTAGTCACTTGAAAATGGTTAAGTGAATGGAGTTTAAACAGAATTTTTATTTTGAATGTTGTTTGATTGGTGACTTCGTCACTTGAAAATATTTTAGTGAAGAAACTATAAAAGAGATTTTGTGTTTAAATATGGTTTGGTTTGTGGCTTAGTTACTTGAAAATGGTTAAGTGTTGGAACTTTAAAGGGGATTTTTGATTTTTGATGTGGTTTTCTTTTGATTCTTAATCACTTTAAAATGGTTAAGTGTAGGGACTTTAAAGGACATTTTTTGTTTCGAATGTGGTATGGTTGGTGACTTAATTACTTGAAACTGATATGTATAGGGACTTTAAAGGGATTTTATCATTTGAATTTAATTTTCATTTGATACTGCCACTTGATAATGGTTATGTATTGGGTCATTAAAAGGGATTTTTTATTTTGAATGTGGTTTTGTTTTTATACTTAGTCACTTGAAAATGGTTAAGTGTAGGGACTCTGAAGGGTATTTTTCGTTCTGAATATGGTTTGATTGGTGAATGATAATTGTCGGGACTTTAAAAGGATTTTGTGTTTAGAATGTCGTATGGTTAGTGACTTAGTCACATGAAAATGGTAAAGTATATGGACTTTAATGGGGATTATGTGTATTGAATGTGGTTTGGTTGGTGACTTAGTTACTTAAAATGGTTATTTATAGGGACTTGAAAGAGGATTTTCCATTTTGAATATGGTTTTGTTTTGATACTTAGTCACTTGAAAATGGTTAAATGTAGGGACTTTAAAGGGATTTTGTGCTTTGAATGTTGTTTGGTTTGTGACTTAGTACATGAATATGGTTAAGTGTAGGGACTTTAAAGGGGATTTTGTGTGTTGAATAAGTTTTGATTTTGATACTTAGTCACTTGAAAATGGTTAAGTGTAGAGACTTTAAAAGGGATTTTTTGTTTTGAATCTGGTTTTATTTTGATACATAATTATTTGAAAAAGATTAATTTTGAAGACTTAAAAGATGACTTTTTGTTTTGAATGTGGTTTGGTTGCTGACTTAGTTA
>NW_025849416.1:25764-29572 GCF_002878395.1 Capsicum annuum
GTTTGGTTGGTGACTTAGTTACTTAAAATGGTTATTTATAGGGACTTGAAAGAGGATTTTCCATTTTGAATATGGTTTTGTTTTGATACTTAGTCACTTGAAAATGGTTAAATGTAGGGACTTTAAAGGGATTTTGTGCTTTGAATGTTGTTTGGTTTGTGACTTAGTTACATGAATATGGTTAAGTGTAGGGACTTTAAAGGGGATTTTGTGTGTTGAATGTGTTTTGATTTTGATACTTAGTCACTTGAAAATGGTTAAGTGTAGAGACTTTAAAAGGGATTTTTTGTTTTGAATCTGGTTTTATTTTGATACATAATTATTTGAAAAAGATTAATTTTGAAGACTTAAAAGATGACTTTTTGTTTTGAATGTGGTTTGGTTGCTGACTTAGTTACATGAAAATGGTCAAGTGTAGGGACTTTAAAGGGGATTTTGTGTTTTGAATTTGGTTTGGTTTGTTACTTAGTTACCGGAAACTGATAAGTGTAGAGACTTTAAAGGAAATTTTGCGTTTTAAATTTGGTTTTCTTTTGTTACTTAGTCACTTGAAATTGGTTAAGTGTAGGAACGTTAAAGGAATTTTATGTTTTTAATATGGTTTTATTAGTGACTTTGCCTCTTGAAAATGGTAAATTGTGAGGACTTTAATAGGGATTATGCATTTTGAATGTGGTTTGGTTGACATAGTTATTTGAAAATGGTTAATTGTAGGTACTTCTAAGGGGATTTTTTGTTTTGGATCTGGCTTTATTTTGATACGTGATTATTTGAAAAAGATTAACTTTGAAGTCTTTAATGATGACTTTCTGTTTTGAATGTGGTTTGGTTGTTGACTTAGTTACATGAAAATGGTCAAGTGTAGGGACTTTAAATGGGATTTTGAGTTTTGACTGTGGTTTGGTTGGTTACTTAGTTATTGGAAACTAATAAGTGTAGAGAATTTTGTTTTTTGAATTTGGTTTTCTTTTGATACGTAGTCACTTCAAAATGGTTAAGTGTAGGAACTTTAAAGGGATTTTATGTTTTGAATATGGTTTTGTTAGTGACTTTGCCTCTTGAAAATGGTAAATTGTAGGGACTTTAATGGGGATTATGCATTTTGAATGTTGTTTGGTTGACGTAGTTATTTGAAAATGGTTAATTGTAGGGACTTTAAAGTGGACATTTTGTTTTGAATGTAGTTTGGTTGGTGACATAACCACTTCTAAGTGGTTATGTGTTGGGACTTTAAAGGGGATTTTGTACTTTGAATGTGGTTTTATTTTTATACTTAATCACTTGAAAATTGTTAAATGTAGTGACTTTTAACACAATTTCTATTTTGAATGTTGTTTGATTATGACTTTGTCACTTGAAAATTGTAAAGCGTAGGGACTTTAATGAGGATTATATTTTTAGAATATAGTTTGGGTGGTGACTTAGTTACCTGAATATGGTTAATTATATGTACTTTAAATTGGATTTTTTGCTTTAAATGTCATTTGGTTGGTGACTTAGTTACTTCAAAATGGTTAAGTGTAGGGACTTTAAAAGGGATTTTGTGTTTTGAATGTGGTTTGGTTTTGATGCTTAGACACTTTAAAATGGTTCACTATAGGGACTTTAATGAGGATTTTTTGTTTTGAATGTGATTTGGTTGAGATACTTAGTCACTTGAAACTGGTTAAGTGAATGGATTTTAAAGAGGATTTTTATTTTTAATGTTGTTTGATTGGTGACTTCGTTACTTAAAAATATTTTAGTGCAGAAACTACAAAAGAGATTTTGTGTATAAATGTGGTTTGGTTTGTGGCTTAGTTACTTGAAAATGGTTAAGTGTAGGAACTTTAAAGGGGATTTTTGGTTTTTAATGTGGTTTTTCTTTGATACTTAATCACTTTAAAATGGTAAGTGTAGGGACTTTAAAGGACATTTTTTGTTTCGAATGTGCTTTGGTTGGTGACTTAGTTACATAAAAATGGTTAAGTTTAGGGACTTTGAAGGGGATTTTGTATTTTGAATGTGGTTTGGTTGGTGACTTAGTTACTTGAAACTTATATATGTAGGGACTTTAAAGGGATTTTATCTTTTGAATTCGGATTTGATTTGATATTGCCACTTGAAAATGGTTAAGTGTTGGGTCATTAAAACGGATTTTTTCTTTTGAATGTGGTTTTGTTTTTATACTTAGTCACTTGAAAATGGTTAAGTGTAGGGACTCTGAAGGTATTTTTCGTTTTGAATGTGGTTTGATTGGTGACTTAGTTACTCGAAATTATTTATGTATAGGGACATTATAGGGTATTTTTTAGTTTTAATATGGTTTAGTTTATGAGTTAGTCACTTGAAACCTGTTAAGTATAGGGACTTCAAATGGAATTTGGTGTTTTGAATGTGGTTTCGTTGGTGACTTAGTTACTTGAGTATGGTTAGTTATATGGACTTTAAATAGGATTTTTTTTTTTAAATGTGGTTTGGTTGGTGACTTAGTTATTTCAAAATGGTTAAGTGTAGGGACTTTAAAATGGATTTTGTGTTTTGAATGTTGTTTGGTTTTGATACTTAGACACTTTAAAATAATTAACTATAGGGACTTTAATGAGGATTTTTGTTTTGAATGTAATTTGGTTGAGATACTTAGTCACTTGAAAATGGTTAAGTAAATGGAGCTTAAAGAGGATTTTTTTTTTGAATGTTGTTTGATTGGTGGCTTCGTTACTTGAAAATGTTGTAGTGCAAAAACTATAGAAGTGATTTTGTGTTTAAATGTGGTTTGGTTTGTGGCTTAGTTACTCGAAAATGGTTAAGTGTAGGAACTTTAAAGGGGATTTTTGGTTTTTGATGTGGTTTTGTTTTGATACTTAATCACTTTGAAATGGTTAAGTGTAGGGACTTTAAAGGACATTTTTAGTTTCGAATGTGGTTTGGTTGGTGACTTAGTTTCTTAAAAATGGTTGAATGTAGGGACTTTAAAGGGATTTTGTGCTTTGAATGTTGTTTGGTTTGTGACTTAGTTACATGAATATGGTTAAGTGTAGGGACTTTAAAGGGGATTTTGTGTGTTGAATGTGGTTTGATTTTGATACTTAGTCACTGGAAAATAGTTAAATGTAGAGACTTTAAAAGGGATCTTTTGTTTTGAATCTGGTTTTATTTTGATACGTAATTATTTGAAAAAGATTAAGTTTGAAGACTTTAAAGATGACTTTTTGTTTTGAATGTGGTTTGGTTGCTGACTTAGTTACATGAAAATGGTCAAGTGTAGGGACTTTAAAGTGGATTTTGTGTTTTGAATGTGGTTTGGTTGGTTACTTAGTTACCGAAAACTAATAAGTGTAGAGACTTTAAAGGGAATTTTGTTTTTTGAATTTGGTTTTCTTTTGATACTTCGTCACTTGAAAATGGGTAAGTGTAGGAACTTTAAATGTGGTTTGGTTAGTGACTTAGTTACTTCAAAATGGTTAAGTGTAGGGACTTTAAAAGGGAATTTGTGTTTTGAATGTGGTTTGGTTTTGATACTTAGACACTTTAAAATGCTTAACTATAGGGACTTTAATGAGGATTTTTGTTTTCAATGTAGTTTGGTTGAGATACTTAGTCACTTGAAAATTTTTAAGTACATGAAGTTTAAAGAGGATTTTCATTTTGAATGTTGTTTGATTGGTGACTTCGTTACATAAAAATATTTTAGTGCGGACACTATAAAAGATATTTTGTGTTTAAATATGGTTTGGTTTGCGGCTTCGTTACTCGAAAATGGTTAAGTGTAGGAACTTTAAAAGGGTTTTTTGGTTTTTAATGTGGTTTTGTTTTTATACTTAATCAC
>NW_025849416.1:32572-38016 GCF_002878395.1 Capsicum annuum
AATGGTAAATTGTAGGGACTTTAATGGGGATTATGCATTTTGAATGTGGTTTGGTTGACGTAGTTACTTGAAAATGGTTGATTATAGGTACTTTAAAGGGAATTTTGTGTTTTGAATTTGGTTTTCTTTTGATACTTAGTCACTTGAAAATGGTTAAGTGTAGGAACTTTAAAGGGATTTTATGTTTTGAATATGGTTCAGTTAGTGACTTTGCCTCTTGAAAATGGTAAATTGTAGGGACTTTAATGGGGATTATGCATTTTGAATGTAGTTTGGTTGGTGATATAATCTCTTCTAAATGGTTACGTGTTGGGACTTTAAAGGGGATTTTGTACTTTTAATGTGGTTTCATTTTGATACTTAATAACTTGAAAATTGTTAAATGTAGGGACTTTTAACAGAATTTGTGTTTTGAATGTGGTGTGATTATGACTTAGTCACTTGAAAAAGGTAAAGTATAGGGACTTTAATGAGGATTATATTTTTAGAATGTGGTTTGGTTGGTGACTTAGTTACTTGAATATGGTTAATTATATGTTCTTTAAATTGGATTTTTTGTTTTAAATGTGGTTTGGTTGGTGACTTAGTTACTTCAAAATGGTTAAGTGTAGGGACTTTAAAAGGGATTTTGTGTTTTGAATGTGGTTTGGTTTTGATACTTAGACACTTTAAAATGGTTAACTATAGGGACTTTAATGAGTATTTTTTTTTTTTGAATGTGGTTTGGTTGAGATACTTAGTCTCATTAAAATGGTTAAGTGAATGGAAATTAAAGAGGATTTTTATTTTGAATTTTTTTTGATTGGTGACTTCGTTACTTGAGGACTTTGAAGGTTATTTTGTATTCTGAATGTGGTTTGGTGGGTGACTTAGTTACTTGAAACTGATATGTATAGGGACTTTAAAGGGATTTTATCTTTTGAATTCGGTTTTGATTTGATACTGCCACTTGAAAATGGTTAAGTGTTGGGTCATTAAAAGGGATTTTTTATTTTGAATTTGGTTTGGTTTTTATACTTAGTCACTTGAAAATGGTTAAGTGTAGGGACTCTGAGGGTATTTTTCGTTTTGAATATGGTTTGATTGGTCACTTAGTTACTCGAAATTGTTTATGTATATAGACATTATAGGGGATTTTGTGGTTTTAATGTGGTTTAGTTTGTAAGTTAGTCACTTGAAACCTGTTAAGATTAGGGACTTTAAAAGGAATTTGGTATTTTGAATGTGGTTTGGTTGGTGACTTAGTTACTTGAATAAGGTTAGTTATATGGACTTTAAATAGGATTTTTTGTTTTAAATGTGGTTTGGTTAGTGACTTAGTTACTTCAAAATGGTTAAGTGTAGGAACTTTAAAAGGGATTTTGTGTTTTGAATGTGGTTTGGTTTTGATACTTTGACACTTTAAAATGGTTAACTATAGGGACTTTAATGAGGATTTTTGTTTTGAATGTAGTTTGGTTGAGATACTTAGTCACTTGAAAATGATTAAGTAAATGGAGTTTAAATTGGATTATTATTTTGAATGTTGTGTGATTGGTGACTTCGTTACTTGAAAATGTATTAGTGCAGAAACTATAAAATATATTTTATATTTACATGCGGTTTGGTATGTGGCTTAGTTACTCGAAAATGGTTAAGTGTAGGAACTTTAAAGCGGATTTTTGGTTTTTGATGTGGTTTTGTTTTGAT
This sequence comes from Capsicum annuum, assembly GCF_002878395.1. NCBI lineage: Eukaryota > Viridiplantae > Streptophyta > Magnoliopsida > Solanales > Solanaceae > Capsicum > Capsicum annuum. The sequence continues at coordinate 34,262 of NW_025849416.1, forward strand.
ACTTAATCACTTTAAAATGGTTAAGTGTAGGGACTTTAAAGGACATTTTTTGTTTCGAATGTGGTTTGGTTGGTGACTTAGTTACTTAAAAATGGTTAAGTGTAGGGACTTTGAAGGGGATTTTGTATTTTGAGTGTGGTTTGGTTGGTGACTGAGTTACTTGAAACTGATACGTATAGGGACTTTAAAGGCATTTTATCTTTTGAATTCGATTTTGATTTTATTCAGCCACTTGAAAATGGTTAAGTGTTGGGTCATTAATAGGGATTTTTTATTTTGAATGTGGTTTTGTTTTTACACTTAGTCACTTGAAAATGGTTAAGTGTAGAGACTCTAAAGGGTATTTTTCATCTTGAATATGGTGTGTTTGGTGACTTAGTTACTCGGAATTGTTTATGTATAGGGACATTATAGAGTATTTTGTAGTTTTAATGTGGTTTAGTTTGTGAGTTAGTCACTTGAAACCTGTTAAGTGTAGGGACTTTAAAAGGAATTTGGTGTTTTAAATGTTGGTTGGTTGGTGACTTAGTTACTTGAATATGGTTAAGTGTAGAGACTTTAAATGATATTTGTTCATTTGAATGTGTTTTGGTTTTGATAATTAGTCAGTTGAAAATGGTTCAGTGTATGGACTTTAAAGGGGATTTTTTGTTTCGAATGTGATTTTATTTTGATATGTAGTCATTTGCAAATGATTAAGTTTAGGGACTTTAAAGATTACTTTTTATTTTTAATGTGGTTTGGTTGGTGACTCATTATATGGAAATGGTTAAGTGTAGGGACTTTAAAGGGGATTTTGTGTTCTGAATATGGTTTGGTTAGTCACTTAGCTACTTGGAATTGATAATTGTCGGGACCTTAAAAGGATTTTGTATTTAGAATGACTTATGGTTAGTGACTTAGTCACTTGAAAATGGTAAAGTTTATGGACTTTAATGGGGATTATGTGTTTTGAATGTGGTTTGGTTGGTGACTTAGTTACTTAAAATGGTTATTTATAGGGTCCTTAAAGAGGATTTTTCCTTTTGAATATGGTTTGGTTTTGATACTTAGTCACTTGAAAATGGTTAAATATAGGGACTTTAAAGGGATTTTGTGCTTTGAATGTTGTTTGGTTGGTGAATTAGTTACATTAATATGGTTAAGTGTAGGGACTTTAATGGGGATTATGTGTGTTGAATGTGTTTTGATTTTGATACTTAGTCACTTGAAAATGGTTTAGTGTAGGGACTTTAAAGGGGATTTTTTGTTTTGAATTTGGTTTTATTTTGATACATAGTTATTTCAAAAAGATTAATTTTGGAAACTTTAAAGATGACTTTTTGTTTTGAATGTGGTTTGGTTGCTGACTTAGTTACATGAAAATGGTCAAGTGTAGGGACTGTAATGGGGATTTTGTAGTTTGGTTTGTGGCTTAGTTACTTGTAAATGGTTAAGTGTAGAAACTTTAAAGGGGATTTTTGGTTTTTAATGTGGTTTTGTTTTGATACTTAATCTCTTTAAAATGATTAAGTGTAGGGACTTAAAAGGACATTTTTTGTTTCGAATGTGGATTGGTTGGTGACTTAGTTATTTAAAAATGGTTAAGTTGTTGGACTTTGAAGGGAATTTTGTATTTTGAATGTGGTTTGGTTGGTGACGTAGTTAGTTGAAACTGATACGTATAGGGACTTTAAGGGGATTTTATCTTTTGAATTCGGTTTTGATTTGATACTGCCACTTGAAAATGGTTAAGTGTTGGTTCATTAAAACGGATTTTTTATTATGAATGTGGTTTTGTTTTCTTACTTAGTCACTTGAAAATGGTTAAGTCTAGGGACTCTGAAGGGTATTTTTCGTTTTGAATATAGTTTGATTGGTGACTTAGTTACTTGAAATTGTTTATGTATAGGGACATTATAGGGTATTTTGTAGTTGTAATGTAGTTTAGTTTGTGAGTTAGTCACTTGAAACTTGTTAAGTGTAGGGACTTTAAAAGGAATTTGGTGTTTTGAATGTTGTTTGGTTGGTGTCTTAGTTACTTGAATATGGATAAGTGAAGGAACTTTTAATGAGATTTGTTCATTTGAATGTGTTTTGTTTTTGATAATTAGTCAGTTGAAAATGGTTCAGTGTATGGACTTTAAAAGGGATTTTTTATTTTGAATGTGATTTTATTTTGATATGTAGTCATTTGCAAACGATTAAGTTTAGGGACTTTAAAGATTACTTTTTATTTTTAATGTGGTTTGGTTGGTGACTCATTACATGAAAATGGTTATGTGTAGGGACTTTAAAGGGGATTTTGTGTTCTGAATATGGTTTGGTTGGTGACTTAGCTACTTGAAATTGATAATTGTTGGGACTTTAAAAGGATTTTGTATTTAGAATGTCTTTTGGTTAGTGATCTAGTCACTTGAAAATGTTAAAGTATGTGGAATTTAATGGGGATTATGTGTTTTGAATGTGGTTTGGTTGGTGACTTAGTTACTTAAAATGGTTATTTATAGGGAATTTAAAGAGGATTTTTCGTTTTGAATATGGTTTGGTTTTGATATTTAGTCACTTGAAAATGGTTAAATATAGGGACTTTGAAGGGATTTTGTGCTTTGAATGTTGTTCGGTTGGTGACTTAGTTACATGAATATGGTTAAGTGTAGGGACTTTAAAGGGGATTATGTGTGTTACATGTTTTTTGATTTTGATACTTCGTCACTTGAAAATGGGTGTGTAGGGACTTTAAAGGGTATTTTTTGTTTTTAAATTTGATTTTATTTTGATACGTAGTCATTTGAAAAAGATTAAGTTTGGAAACTTTAAAGATTACTTTTTGTTTTGAATGTGCTTTGGTTGCTGACTTAGTTATATGAAAATGGTAAAGTGGGACATTAAAGGGGATTTTGTGTTTTGAATGTGGGTTGGTTAGTGACTTAGTCACTTGAAAATGGTAAAGTGTAGGGATTTTAACGGGGATTATGTATTTTGAATATTTTTTGGTTGGTGGTTTATTTACTTGAATATGGTTAATTGTAGGGACTTTAAAGAGGATTTTTTGTTTTTTATGTGGTTTGGTTGGTGAGTTAGTTACTTCAAATTGGTTAAGTGTTGGAACTTTAAAAGGAATTTTGAGTTTTAAATGTGGTTTGGTGTTGATACTTAGTTAATTGAAAATGGGTAAGTGTAAGAACTTTAAAAAGGACTTTTTGTTTTAAATATGGTTCGGTTTTGATACTTAGTTACTTGAAAATGGTTAAGTATAGGGATTCCAAAGGGTATTTTGTATTTTGAATATGCTTTGGTTGGTGACTTAGTCACTTGAAAATGGTGAAGTATAGAGACTTTAAAGAGGATTTTGTGTTTTGAATGTGGTTTGGTTGGTGACTTAGTTACTTGAAATTGATAATTGTAGGAACTTTAAACGGATTTTGTGTTTAGAATGTCGTTTGGCTAGTGACTTAGTCACTTGAAAATGGTAAAGTGTATGGACTTTAATGGGGATTATATGGTTTGAATGTTGTTTTTTTGGTGACTTAGTTACTTAAAATGGTTATTTATAGGGACTTTAAAGAGGATTTTTCGTTTTGAATATGGTTTGGTTTAGATACTTAGTCACTTGAAAATGGTTAAATGTAGGGACTTTAAAGGGATTTTATGTTTTGAATGTGGTTTGGTTAGTGACTTAGTCACTTGAAAATGGTAAAGTGTAGGGATTTTAATGACGATTATGTATTTTGAATGTTTTTTGGTTGGTGACTTATTTACTTGAATATGGTTTA
>NW_025849417.1:0-631 GCF_002878395.1 Capsicum annuum
CTTTGGGTAGGGTGAATGTAAGTAACCCTGGGCAAAGGGAGGTTGACGTTCCTAATTTTTGTTCGACCATAGATTCGAATCTAAAAGAGGTTAGTTTTTGCACGAGTTTCATAGAGTCATGGACGGACCTCGGTATTAGGTTTCCTACATATCTTAGGTTACATGAGAATTCAGGCCACTTGTAGTTCATAGATCTTGATTTAAAGCAAGATTTTAAAAAAATTCACAAATTATCTCAGTTTTAGAGTGTTTGATAAAACCGAGAAACTAGGGAATAAAGGGATTAGGGGGGAGGTTGGAATGCAGTCGAGTTTTCTACATAGATACCAACCTACATATCCCTAATGTTTTAAGGAATCAGACTGCTTGTAGTTCAACTCAATCGGTAGAAAAGATAGTCTTTTATTTCAAACCATCTTTGGCTCGGAATGAGTGACAAGTTGACCGAGTTGTAGAAAAGAGGCTTGTAACTTATTAACCATGAATGTGGGATCCTTCAAATCCATAGTCAAGAACTTACCTGGACATAATTTCCAAAACTCTAAGTGTGTTGCCACCCGAATTTGAAAAAAAGAGAAGGTTATCCTCGGCATGAGTTTAAAAATATCCCGAAGGTGAAGCTGAAACCAGA
>NW_025849417.1:731-1310 GCF_002878395.1 Capsicum annuum
TGCTAAGAAAGAGTTCCACGTTGTGCTGCATCCTACCTGAAGTCGTCTGCACCTGTGATTTTTATTTGAGATTTTCATCCACTCGGATGCTCTCAACAATGCTTCAAGCAAAAAATGTTAGTACTAAATATAATTCACGAAAGAGGTATGTAGTCTTTTACCATATCTCCATATGAGTTGTGGCCTGAAAAGCAGAGTTATCTCTTCATGTACCTGTTTGATGGGAAATAACTCGCAATAACAGACACAACAACCTCCTTGGTTGTTGTATAATTAGCTCATCTATCGAGCGAATATGTTTTCAAAGTGGGGTAGCCCTTTTGGTTACCTATATCACTTGTTTTATGTGGCATAATAACCTCTTCGGTTGTAGCCAATGATCGATTTATAAATTTTCCCTAAATTGTCAATCTTCAGATGATCTTGCACATTATTTGATGTTGGATATGAGGCGACTTACAGATATCCCTTGAATTTTTAGCTTTTAGGTAATCCTGCACATCATCCAACTTTGGATAAGAGATGACTTACAGATATCCCTCCAATCGCTAGCTTTCAGGTGTTCCTGCACATCATCCG
>NW_025849418.1:0-2052 GCF_002878395.1 Capsicum annuum
CGTGTTGGTAAGGTAGCTTACCAACACGGCTAAGAATTTTGTAAGGACCAACATAACGGGGACTAAGCTTCCCCTTCTTTCCGAATCTCTTCACCCCCCTCATGGGTGAAATTTTCAGATACACTAGGTCACCAACTTCAAACTCAAGGTCTCTCCTTCTAACATCTGCATATGACTTCTGATGACTCTGCGCAGTTTTCAATCTTTCCCTAATCAACTTAACTTTTTCCATAGCCTTAAATGCCGAATCAGGACCACTCACAGCTGGTTGACCCACCTCGAACCAACCTATGGATGATCTACTCTTTCTCCCATATAAGGCTTCAAACGGAGCCATGCCAATACTAGAGTGGAAACTGTTATTGTAAGCAAACTCTATCAACGGTAAGTGATCATCCCAAATTTTCTTAAAGTCAAGTGCACAAGCTCTCAACATATCCTGTAAAGTCTTGATGGTCTGCTCAGCCTGACCATCAGTCTGTGGATGAAAAGCAGAATTCAAAAGCACTTGGGTACCAAGACCCTTCTGAAAAGCTTTCCAAAATTGCGAAGTGAACTGAGTACCCCTATCCGAAATGATAGACAAGGGAACTCCATGCAGCCTGACTAGCTCTCGGATATACAATATAGCATAATCCTCAGCAGTATATGAAGTATGAACAGGCAAGAAATGAGAAGACTTAGTCAACCTATCAACCATAACCCAAATAGAATCATGATGGCGTCGGGAAGTAGGTAAACCAATCACAACGTCCATATTTATCTCTTCCCACTTCCAGGTGGGAATACTAAACTCTTGTATCATACCACCAGGTCTTCGGTGTTCAACCTTAACCTGTTGGCATGTTGTACACTTAGTTACAAACGTTTCTATGTCTTTCTTCATGCCACTCCACCAATAGATTTCCCGTAAGTCTCGGTACATCTTGGTGGCACCAGGATGAATAGAATATCGCTCCCCGTACGCTTCAGCCATAATCCTCTGTCTCAAATCATCAATATTCGGGACACACAATCTACCTTGCAATTTCAACACACCATCTCCCCCTTGGGATAAAACCTCTACTTTTTGGTCCTTGACTAACTCCTTCAGTCTGACCAAACTAGCATCTAAGTATTGCTTTTCCTTCACTTTCGAAACCAAGGAGGATTTGGAACTACTCTGAACCCCTATACTACCTTCAGCAGAGTCAAACGACCTAACCCCCAATCTAGCCAAACAATGTACATCACGAGCAAACTCTTTCTAACCTTCTACCACATGCGAAACACTACCCATGGACACTCTACTTAGGATATCCGCCACAACATTGGCCTTGCCCGGATAGTACAGCACACTCATATCATAGTCCTTTAACAATTCTAACCATCATCTCTGCCTAAGATTCGGTTCTCTCTGGGTAAACACATACTGCAGACTCTAATAATCAGTGAAAACATCAACATGGACACCATACAAATAGTGTCTCCAGATTTTCAAAGCAAACACAACAGAAGCCAACTCAAGGTCATGGGTGAGGTAATTTTTCTCATGGGGTTTCAACTGTCTAGAAGCGTAAGCTATCACCTTGCCCTTCTGCATCAATACGCAACCCAACCCAACTCTCGAAGCATTACAGTACACTACAAAACCATCAATACCATCAGGTAAAGTCAAAATAGGGGCTGAAGTGAGTCGAGTCTTCAACTCTTAAAAACTCTTCTCACAAGATTCAGACCACAAGAACTTCACTTTCTTTTGGGTCAACCGAGTCATAGGACACGCTATAGAGGAGAAACCCTCAACAAAATGGCGGTAATAGCCAGCTAAACCCAAGAAACTTTGGATATCAGCCGGAGAAATAGGTCTAGGCCAATTTCTAACAGCTTCGGTCTTTTGGGGATCAACTCTAATACCCTCAGAAGAAATGATATAACCCAGAAAAGCAACTAACCTTAGCCAAAACTCACACTTACTAAACTTGGAAAACAACTTGTGATCTCTTAGGGTTTGCAAGACAGTTCAAAGATGATCAGAATGTTCATCCTCACTACTCCCGTAGTGAGGATGAA
>NW_025849418.1:2152-8350 GCF_002878395.1 Capsicum annuum
AACTTTGGATATCAGCCGGAGAAATAGGTCTAGGCCAATTTCTAACAGCTTCGGTCTTTTGGGGATCAACTCTAATACCCTCAGAAGAAATGATATAACCCAGAAAAGCAACTAACCTTAGCCAAAACTCACACTTACTAAACTTGGAAAACAACTTGTGATCTCTTAGGGTTTGCAAGACAGTTCAAAGATGATCAGAATGTTCATCCTCACTACGGGAGTACACCAATATATCATCGATGAACACTATGACAAACATATCCAGATATAGTCTGAACACTCAATTCATGAGGTCCATAAAAGCTGCTGGGGCATTAGTTAACCCGAAAGACATAACAAGAAACTCAAAATGGCCATAATGAGTTTGGAAAGCGATTTTTGAGATGTCACACTCCCTAACTTTGAGTTGATGATAGTCAGAACGAAGGTCTATCTTTGAGAAATAACTTGCACCTTGCAATTGGACAAGCAAATCATCTATTCTTGGAAGGGGGTACTTATTTTTTATGGTGACTTTATTCAGTTGGCGGTAATCAATGCACATACGCAAAGAGCCATCTTTCTTTCTCACAAACAACACAGGAGCACCCCAATGAGAAACACTGGGCCTTATGAAACCCTTATCTAGTAGATCTTTGAGTTGCTCTTTCAACTCCTTAAGTTTTGCAGGGGCCATACGGTAAGGGGGAATAGAAATGGACTGAGTATTGGGAAGAAGATCAATCTTGAGCTCTATCTCTCTATTAGGAGGTATCCCTGGGAGATCATCCGGAAAGACATCAGAAAACTCATTGACGACGTTAACAGACTGGAGAGTTGGACTCTCAAATTTAGTGTCTTTGACTCTAACCAAATGGTAAATACACCCCTTAGAAATAAGCTTTCTAGCTTTGAGGTAAGAGATAAAATGACTCTTGGATGACACAGAATTCCCAGACCACTCAAACACGGATGCACTTGGAAATTAAAACTTGACCACTCAGGTCCGACAATCAATAGAGGCATAAGAAGAATACAGTTTGTCCATACCCAGAATCACATCAAAATCTACCATGTCTAACTCAATCAGATCAGCCAACAAAACTCTATGAATATTAATGGGTCAGTGGGTTGAGATTGCTGGCCATCATTATTTCTTCTCGCTCGATGTGGAGGCATATTTCTGAAAGAGGAGAGCACGAATCAATAGAAGAGAGAGACACTTTAAGCACGATAGACTTCTGAAAGAAAGAATCACACTTTTTCCTAAAACGTCTTGTAGCCTCTTGCTTATAGATGTGGCGCGCTACACACCGATGATCAAGACTCTACTTACCGCGGCTTGTCAGACTCCCTAGGATACCTTATAACCTCAGGCTCTGATATGAAGTTTGTCACGCCTCGGAAAATGGGTCCTGGAGTGTCACACGGTTCTTGAGGATACGAGTAGCCCCAAGCTAACCCTTTGAGCCATTTTCATTTAGTTCAACACAAATTAACGGGGTTTCCATAAATAACCCTTAAATATGAATAGAGTAATCATCATCCAAGAATAAAAGAATTTCAGAAAGATAAAAAAATACGACTTACTAGTCAACTCTCAACATCTATACTAGTCTGACAAGTCTCTAAGAAAATCAATAAAATCAGCGAGCCATTGAGACATGCCCCAACTGACTCATACTTAGTTATCAAATGTAAAAAATTTCGTGAAACCAACATCAGACATCACGTCCTCGGAACATGAGGACTCACTACAACAGAGGATGTAGAACAGCGTGCCTGAAGAATCACTATCAAACCTGGAACTAAGCACCTGAACCTACATTCTAAGAAAATGCAGCCCACATCTGAAGATGTGAGTCAGTACCATGGAAAAGAACCGAGTATATGGGGGTATATGCAGTTGTATAAACATCATCATTATAAATATTTATAAGAAATATGCAGGATGTATGAAAGACTCACATAGCCCGAAGAAAATCATCATAATCATGAGAGGATAAAATAAGTACAATAACACATGTGAGTCATAATATAATTTGTCAATCACTTTCAGTTCATCAAGAATAATAATCCTCATAATGCAAATATCATTTAAATCTTTCGAAAGAATAACTTTCACAATTCCACTTTTAAATCACTTCACCATTCACCATAGACAAAAGGAAACACACACACTGGGAGATCTTATAACCGACATAAACCATGTGAGCTACATGGAGTCCAACGTACAACCCACATTGGGGAGAGCCATCCTATCCTTGCCATCAAAGTAGCATTATTGATATCAAATCCACACAAACTAGTGATCACTATATAAATCAGCCTCAGGCTCACTCCTATGGGGGCACGTAGTTCTAGGGAATTAAGGTCGCTTTATACCTCCCACTCGATGCTAAAGATTTCTCTCGAACTTAGCTCAGATCATTTCAAAGACAATCCACGACAAAACAATTTAATTAATATATAAATATACTTCGGGAGCCATCATGCTTTCCATCTATCAAAATCAAGCACGTTATGGATTTCCTTCACACTCGAGTTCAAAACAACTCCATTAAGATCAAAAGGTCAAATCATTCAAACCATCTCAAATATTCAACATCAACGTGCTTATAACACACACTTTCTAAAAAAAATACAATTTCCAATGGGGATTCACGACCCAAATATCAAAATAATGATAAATATCGTTCAAGATTCATTCTTTATATCACCACACATATAAATTCATCTTTCAAAATCATAAACATCAAGATTTTGAAATAATCATCATAAGATATGGGTTCATGCTTCAAATTTATAAAAATCAAATAAAAATCATGCCTTTGTAAAAAAAATTACATTTGGGCACAAGAACGAAAGAGAGTTCTTGTTGAAAAACCCCACATACCTTGAATGATGAACTTTAGATTGATACTCATTTTTGAGATATTGATCGTGCCTTTGAATGATGGTTCTTGGAGTTCTTGAACTACGAACTTGGAATCTTGAATAAATTTGCAGAATTAATGGTGAACTTTGGAGGTTCTTGAAGTTGGATGTAGGAGCTTAGAGTTTTCTTTTTGAGGGAGTTTGATGAAATATAACATATAATGCTTCTAATAGGCTTTAATCTAGGGTTGGATGGATTTTGGGTGAGGAAGAATGACCAAAACACCCCTAAAAATCAAATAATTCTTGAATCAGTCATTTGGCGGACTGTTTCGATAGTCTGAAGTAGATCAATCATAATGTTTTACTCCGATATCTAAATTAGATGAAACCAATTTCATTAGAAAGAGGACTCTCATATTTTTCCGTTGATATATCGTATCTCACCCAGATTATTGTGTACGAGGAATTATGATCATTTGATGTTGACCCTCAAATTTGCATTTGATAGGCTGAAGTAGATCGACCATAACTTTTTGCTCCGATAGACAAATTGGATAAAACCAATTTCATTGGAAAGAGGACTCACAGAGCTTTCATTTGATATATATTAGATCACTCAGATCATTATGTACAAGGAGTTATGATCATTTAAAGTTTGAGCAAAAATACGCCAGGCCTCAGTACTTTTTCCTGCACATTTTACTGTTCACTACTATTCACGATTCGATCGAAATGTTCATGACTCGTCGCTCGGGTGTCCATTTTGGATGATCCACATATCGTTGGAAATATTATTCGATACTCTACGCAATGTGGGTCATAATCTAAGACATTCCGTATGAAAATTTATAATTCATTCTAGAAGATACAACCCAACACGTTTACGCACAAAATTTCAATGAAAAATTTCCCGGGGTATTACAGCCTCAGAGCCTGAGAGGTAGGGGAGGGAGGGTAAATACAATAAAATTTTTAGCAAAGTAATCCAAAATAAAAATTTTATATAAGTAAAATAGTGGAGAGCAATTTGTTAAAACATCATACATAAATAGTTCTCAAAACACATGGGCACTTTCTGAAGATCATAAATCATTCTTTTCAATGCAATGTCTGTTCTTTGTACTACTTCTGAGTTAGGTGGCACTCCCCTACAACTCTGATATTCCATGGGCTATACGAAATCTGCGATTGACTCGGCGGGGAAGCCCCCAACCCAAGTATGCTACAAGGGTTGGAGTCACTGATTTTGATATGCCATACAACACTAGGCCAGCGTAATATAATATACCCGGATTAGCAAATCACGATTTTGGAAAATGAGTTATCTGAACTCGTGCCCTCTTTAGGGAACCACCTAACATCTCTTTATGCCTTATTTTAGCCTTTTCTGAACATGCATCATTCTGAAATTCTAAAATATGAAAGTCTGATTTCTTTATTAGTCTGTGTCTGTTATGAAATTGTCTGAGTTGGAATCATCATACCATGATTTGCAAGTCGTTATTCTGAGCCATATATGATTATTTCATTCTCAAATAATGTTCAGGCCACTTGATCATGCATATAGTGTAAGAAGAGTCATATCTCAAATCATAAGTCAAAAATCATGCAAAGGCTTTTCATTCATTTAACAATTTCAATAAGTAGTGGCCAACTTCTCAAAAACATTCTTGAAGTTTCTTTGTTTATTAATCTCAATATTTAAAATCATTAAAGCATTCCTCTCTCCTATTCTTAATCATCATGAATTGTACATAAGACAAATAGTATCTTGAATCATTCTGTAAACCATGAAATGTAAGGATTCATAACTTATAAATCAAATAATAAAGTAATGGGAGAGGGAGATTATATATTTCATGCTCTCGATTCACAATTCATGGTTTTCAATGCATACGTACATATATACAATTCAAATCAATTTGGGGGAAGGCCTAAAGACAAAAATAATATTATCGAAGCTTCTAAAACATGAATGTATTCATAAATTCAAAAACTCCTTTCTTAAATTTATGATTTCTATACCGATGAGATTTTAGGAATATCCGACATACCTCGATTATGAAGAATAATGGATGATCCTTGAAGCCTACGGTTTGGGGATTCCAAATCTCCGATTAATTTCGAAAACCTATGGTTGAATCTTGAGTTTCTTGGTGGAGAAGTATATGAACTAGGGTTTTTTTTTAGGGAAATCTTGAGAATGTCGTATATTATGCTTGTAGAGGTCTTAATCTCCTGTTTGAACATTTTAAGAGACTTGGAAAAGGTCCAAACTATCTTTGTTAACTTCTGAACGAAACTGGATAAATTTAAACTGGGAACCCGATCTTATGGGCCACCACGATGTGCCACTATCACGGTGGCTCACTGGAAATTGATGAATGGGAATTTGGCCCACTCTGCGATGCGCCACCATCACGGAGTCTCACTGAAAATTGACCATCTTCATTTACACCCTCTCCGAGATGCACCAAGGACAGGAATGACGGTGTTTTACGAGTAAGAATTAAATTAACCATAACTCCTTCATTGAGTGTCCGTTTTGGATGAATCTTATGTCAACGAAAAACTTGTTCGATCATCTACGTAATGAAAATTTGAAATCTACGGAATTCCACAGGGAAATAAGTATAAATTATTCTAGAAGTCAATGCTTGATACTTTAGGGACAAAAATTTAGCTAGGAAAAACTTTGGGGCATTACATTTTAGGACTTAGTTGTTTATTGATGTAAGACAAACTCTCTCTCTAATGTGAGAAGATTAAACCCCCTTAGTTGTAGGTCTTGAAAAATCCACCAATCCGTAACTAGGGTTGCCCAAGTGTGGATATCACTTGTGTTTCATCGTTGATTTAATACGTTGGTGATTAGAGGAGGTAACATCCCTATTGTGTCAACATTAGATTTAGGTTTGTGTCGTGGATAGTGTTAAGGGTGTAAGAGACAATTCTTGGGTTCTTAAGATTGTCCCTTCATTTGGTCTAACTATCTATCTTGTATTGTTGTTGTATGTTTTGTATTTTTTATTGTTGTTAGTGTAACCCGTAAGCTTCTTGTTGATGTAATATTATTGTTCTCATAGTTTTTTGATAATATAGTTTGTGTATCGATGGAAATTTTGTGTTAAACATCGCAATACTTTGTGTTCTTGTTGGTGTTCTTGAATCAAAGAGAGGTCACTCAAAGGGTCCTCGGTACACTTGAATTTGTAGACTATTTTGGGTGTTTGTTTTGTGTGTTGTTGGTTGTTCTTGTATCATTTGGTGTCAAAGAATGGGTTGATTTTGTTCTCACAAGATCAAATTTTGGGCTTTCTTGTTAGAAAAACCAAAAAA
>NW_025849419.1:0-2833 GCF_002878395.1 Capsicum annuum
TGAAACTGATGCTTCAGATATAGGGTATGGGGGTATCTTAAAACAAAAGGTTGATGATAGTGCTCCTGAACTGTTAGTCAGGTTCACATTCGGAATATGGAACCCTGCACAAAAGAATTACAGCACTGTTAAAAAAGAAATTTTATCTATAGTGCTATGTATCACAAAATTTCAAGATGATCTTGTCAATAAAGAATTTTTACTATGTGTTGATTGTAAATCAGCCAAAGAAATTTTACAGAAGGATGTCAAAAATCTAGTTTCAAAACAGATATTTGCTAGATGGCAAGATCTCCTATCTAGCTTTGATTTTCAAATAGAATTTATTAAAGGAGAAAATAATTCCCTTCCCGATTTCCTAACAAGAGAATTTTTACAGGGCCACAATGAGACCCACAACACTGGGAAAAATCTCAGTCAACAACAACCAATCAAATCAAACCAAAATGGCTAGACCATTTGATTTGCCACCAGCATCATCAACCGCCTTGAGGCCATCAGTCCCCCAGAGGCCTGAACTGAAATCGGAGCTACACTCACCGTTCCACAATAAGTATGCAGCTTTGGCAGAATTTCCAAAGCTTCCTCCACCACTGCCAACCAGATTGGTAGATCTTAAAACCAACAAACCCTTTGATAAAGGATCATCTTCGAGCTCATCGGTACAGTCAAAGCAAAGCTATGCCATGAAGTCTCCAGAAACCTTTGCACAGGCCGTAAATCCTGCAATAACCAAGGCAACACCTACTCCTCCAATCAAAGAATAATTCAAATTCATTACCACTCAGGTAATGCCCATTATTGCTTTGGATAAGGAATATGAGGGCTATACTCTGGAGCAGCTTATTAAACCAGTTTACAACGACAAAAATTTTGTGGATATAGAGAGTCCACTTAAAACCAGAAGATATTATGAAGACATCTTGGTAGATACAGATTCTATCGAGGTTGAGCATACCATGAACGAAAGGAATCCCGAATATATCAATTTTTCTAGGTTCACTATCAAGAGGGTATTAACCCCGTTTAACTGGTTTGCAGATCACCTGCATACCCCTATTGCCTTATCTATGCCACATAGGCCCCAAACTTACAATTGGTATGACTACAAGTCTACTTGGTTCAATTTTCTCTATGTTAGACCAGGACACACTTGGTTTGTTAAATACTGCCCTGTTATGGTAGAAGCAATTATACCAAGATGGTTTTACGAATGGTGGGTATACTTCGGAGGGATTAAAGAAATCCTTCCTCAACAATTCCTTAACCGTTGTACCGAGTTTTGTTCAAAAGAAAGATGTGTAACCCTTCCAGAGCACATCCAAATGTGCAAGTTCTTCATTAAGAAGCGAGTTTTGTTATATCATCTCCTGGAATTTCGACAAAGGAGATCAAGACAGGATTAAATAATTATCTAAAGAAATAAGAGTTAAAGGTTGGACCCCCAAGCCAACAGCTCCAAAAACTCCTGATAAAGGAAAAACAACAGCATCTTCAACCAATGTCTCACAGAGTAAAAAGGCACTCAAAGAAAAGCTAAGAAAGGCTTTGCAAGATATGGAAAGCCAAGAAACCAACGAAGAAGCAGTACTACAGCTTCTGGAAGAAGCTTCCTCCACAGGAAGCAGCGACAACAATGGGGATATACTAAACCCCAACGGGATAGCTCAGGCCTATATGGACCCCTATTAAGAATAAAGAAATGACCCCTTCAAAAGATAGAGGTTCAAAGAACCGGAATTATTTTTTGAAGAGGCATTCTACTATTCCTAGTAGGTATCTGTAGGACCAGATGCTTTTCTAAAAGGCAATCAATCAGCTTTACAAAAAGCCAAAGGAATCTACTTTTTAAGAAAAAGCATTCCACTCAGGACAGCTTTCATCTGCTTTTAAGAAAAAGCATTCCACTCAAGAGAGCTTTCAAGAAAAGCTACCAATCAGCTTTACAAAAGCCAAAGGAATCTACTTTTCAAAAGAAAAGATTAGATCATAATCCTGGCTAAATCATAGCCTTACAAGTGTACACTCCAGATGTATAATCTTTATTTCTCTTGTCTATATAAGACGAATTGTAACATGAGAGAAGGCATTAGAAATTTCCCCATACTAGAAATTATCTCCTGCCCAATCTCTTGTAATCTCTCTTGTAATGTTTTGAAGTTTGAATAAATTTGTAAGTTGTTATCTTTATACTCTTTATACTCTTTATACTCTTTATACACTTTATAAAACCTAGATTCGTTTTTGGTATCAGAGCCAGGTTGGCAGATTGTATACTCAGCATGAGCAGCTAAGTACATAATCTGTCTAGAGCATGGGAAAGCTATTTTCATACAAGTTGCATATGCCTTTATTCATATATGATTATACTTATAATAAATTATTATAATATATCATGTCTTATAATGGGATTTACTATAAGTATGGGGTATTCGTCTTCTCTAATGTATTTGAAGTAACCGATTAATCTCCGGTCTTAGATGTTGGTCAGCCTGAACGTGTGGTCTCAGCTGAGGTAAGCGTACGACCCTGTTGGTAATCCCGTCACTAAGATAACACTTAGATAAGTCTGTTATAAAGCCATTAAGACTTGATTAGATCCCATAAGCCATAGATGTATTGTTATAATTTATTATAAGTTAAACCATAGTTGATAACTGTTTTATGCTTCCTTATGTGAAAATTCTTTGCTTTCCCAGTCAGTCTCTAGACAGTATTTTCAAATATTAATTCCAACGTTCATACTAAAAATACTATCAACTTATCTTCTAAAGCAACTAAGATTGCTAATATCGAAAATAATCTTCAAAACTGGAATACTCCAGTTTTGAAG
>NW_025849419.1:2933-6441 GCF_002878395.1 Capsicum annuum
ATTATAAGTTAAACCATAGTTGATAACTGTTTTATGCTTCCTTATGTGAAAATTCTTTGCTTTCCCAGTCAGTCTCTAGACAGTATTTTCAAATATTAATTCCAACGTTCATACTAAAAATACTATCAACTTATCTTCTAAAGCAACTAAGATTGCTAATATCGAAAATAATCTTCAAAACTGGAGTATTCCAGAAGAGTCTTTTAACACGATTTATCAAATCAGGAAATTTAGTTTCTAAAAAAACATAATATTATGACTTCTAAGTCTACTACTGCCATCAATAATTCTTTAGAAATGATTCAACTTTTAAATGACCTCGACATAAACCGATATAAAAATCAGTTTAATTATCTGCATATTGGACTTGTTCAAGTGGCCATTAAGCCACTCTTTAGACAAGGTCTAGACATCCCTGTCTGTGCCATCCTAAGAGATGCGTGTCTATTAAATTTTGACGACTCACTCTTAGGAGTTATCCAGGGTAACCTAGCCAACGACCCAGTATACTTTAACTGTTATCCTAATTTCTCAGTAGACATTACTGATCCTAATATCATGGATGTTTTAACTCTTAATGTTAAAACAAAAAACATGAACAGTAAGGATAATACTAGAGAAATAGCGATAATATACAGAGTATACTATCGACTAATGGGTACAACTCTAGCGCCCAAAGCTAGGTTCACAAGTCCTAGGGGTGTCACCACTCTCATGGAGGCAAATAAAGACAGAACCAATGTCTTTGTTCCTAAGCCTTTGGTCTGGGATGAAGTCATCCATAGTAATGAATGGCACTTTGATGCTATCACCCAACCCCTTCGTATCTATCCCAAAAAATCATAAATCCAAAGGGTTATTCAGCATCCTGATGGATCGATTGATTTAAAATTCTTAGGCTTTGATGCCCCTCGGAACTCTTCGTTTCAAAGGTCTGTCTCACACAGAGCTTCTAGCTCAAAAACCCAGGAGGGAAGTGACGAAAATGATAATAACAATGACAAGGGCAAAGTAAGAGGAGTCGACTTCTCTGGTCCTGTCCCGAAAGTTTATTATCAGCAATCCACTAGGGTCCATGAGTCCCTAGAACCTGAAAATCCTTATAATCCAGGCAGTCCTACGGCCTCTGATATGGAACCTCTCCCTACCATATCTCGTTAAAAAATTAGGACCGACCCCAGCCTACTCGTCATCAAATCTGATGAAGAGTATACACCTGACCATAAAGCTCTTGAAGTCCGCTGGTACCTCCCTAAAGACGCAATAAAAAGGCAATGGTACACCAGTATCTATTCTAAAGAGCAACAAAAGGAATTAGGTCAGCTATGGATAGCCGATATGAAAAGACTCCGATGTGACATAAAATTCTTTCGATGGTTTGAGTTTACCGGAAGAATGGAAAACTAAAATGAATCCCTTAACGTTATCATCAATAAATGGTATACCCAGAGTAACAATATAATTGAATCCGTTACTCCTCCTCTCGAAGGGATAAAAATTCCTCATTCCAATAAAGTCCTCAATGCTTCACCCTTCAAGAAGAAACATGATAGACCTCTATCAGCCCCAATCAATAGAGACCTCGATGGGATAGTTGAACAAAACAACTATACTAATCAAGTCCTTCACATTATCTCTCAGCAAATAGGAGATACTAAAAACTCGATACTTTCTTTTAGTTCTCCCGCTCCTGAGAAAGGGGCTTCAAGCCCTAATCCTATAGCCAACCCCATCTTTAAGATCCCTGAATTCCAAAGGGAAAAATTCCCTAATCTCAGTGATGACTTCAAAGTATCAGGAAAAATCTTAGAACAAATCAACGAAAAACTTTCCAAGTTTAAGATCTCTGAGAAAGCAGAGTCCAGCAACCAGAAAAACTCTCTTTCTAAACTCACCAGTGATCGTTTTTCTACTAAGAAAAACTATTATAAAAAATCCTCTCCTCCAGATGTCCAATTTGAAGAGAACCCCTACCTCTCAACTTTCACCCATGATGGTAGAGGAATATCCGAATGGAATGTTAATGGTTTGGCTGAACACCAAATCTACAACAAACTCCATGAAATGGGTGTATCCATCACGGCTTACAAAATTAAAGGAGCCACTGATAAGGAAGCAGCAACCATGATCGTATCAGGTTTCACTTGTATGATAAATTATTGGTGGGACAACTACTTCACTGATGACATTAAAAACCTTATCTATGGATCCACGGCCATAGAAACAGTGGTCAAGAGAGAAAATGGCCAAGAAATTATAGAGCAGGTCGCAAAAGAAGACGCTTGTGCCACTCTCCTATACCACATAGCAAGATATTTCATAGGAGAACCCAAATTATTCCAAGATAGGAGCTTAGAAATCCTCAACAATCTCACCTACAAAGACTTAGCAGACTTTAGGTGGTACAATGATACCTTTTTAGTAAAGGTCATAATCCGACCTGATTGCAACAATGATTTCTGGAAGGAACAATTCATTAGTGGTCTCCCTTCTCTGTTTGCAAAAAAGGTTAGAACCAAAATTAAAGATAGATTCGAGGGAAAGATCCCTTACGATATCTTAACATATGGCGACTTGATAAGTTTCATCACCACCATAGGGATAGATCTCTGCACTGACCTTAAACTTAAGAAACAACTTACAAAAGATATTACTTCCAAATATGGGTTCGGAACCTTCTGCCAGGACTATGGTTTCACCAGCCCTAGCAAAAAACATAGGAAGAAGTCCTCCAAATCTTACAAAAAGACCACCTCAAACAAAAGGTCCTTGAAAAGAGAATCTTATAAGACTAGTAGAAAGTCCAAACGAAAAACCTCTAAAACTAAAGATACTTGTTGGACTTGTGGCAAGGCAGGCCACAGAGCGAAAGATTGCAAGTCAAACAGAAAGAAGAAAATAAACCAATTAGATCTCCCTGAAGAAACCAGAACAAATTTATTCTCTATAATGGAAGAATTTCCTGAGTCTTCTGAGTCATCTGACTCCTATGCCACATCCAGTGACGACTACAGCGATGAGGAATACATCAACGCCGCTTATGAGAGGGATCAATCCCAGTCTAGCCAAGAATGCGCTTGTACCGGTACATTCTGCTCTTGCACCAGAAAAACTGCTAATGTCATTTAAGGAAATCCTAAAGAAATTCTGTTTGACATTATAGAATATATCCAGGATGATGAGGCTAGAAATAAATATCTTCTAGAACTCAAACGATTAATGCTTTCTGACGAAGAGAAACCCCCCAAACCCATTATTTAGCCTTTTAGCATGAAACAAGTTATGTCTAGATTTGACAAACCTGCGGAACCTTCTATTGCTGATCTTAAGGGGGAAATCTCTATGTTAAAGGGAGAGATCAAGAATCTCAAAATACGACTTGACCAAGTAGAACTTAATGTTCTTACAGATCAAGTCGGATTTTGAGATTCTTGATCTCTCCCTTTAACATAGAGATTTCCCCCTTAAGATCAGCAATAGAAGGTTCCGCAGGTTTGTCAAATCTAGA